>NC_092167.1:9743552-10043552 GCF_045791955.1 Oncorhynchus clarkii lewisi
AGTGGAGCAGAGAGGGAGGTGACATGATCATCATGACAACAGTGATGCAAATCTCTTTGGGTTATCAGTGCCTGTAGAGAGAGGACTGCTGCAAACGCTCTCTCTGTCTCTGCCTAGCCCTGGTCCCAGATCTGTTTGTGCTGTATAGCCAACTCCTATGGTTGTTGATATGCCAGGCGTTGCAGGCATAGCAGGCATAACAACCATCATAGTAGGTTACACAGCACAAACAGATGTGGCACCAGGCTAGTCTCTGACACACATAGTGACCTCCCTCTCTGATGGTCTTGTCACTTACAGGGTGATTGATGTATGGCGTCCGCTGGGTGGATGGTGCGGTGGTTGTTTGCAGTCAGACACAGACCCTTATGATGGATTTTTGTGTGGGGTGTAAAGGTCAACACGGTGTGGAACTCCCCTGCCCAGAGCAGTCCTCCTCTCAACCTCATTAGAGAAGAGCACAGAACTGCCAGCACCAGACAAACTCATCTGTATGCTAACAGACTAATAAACATGTCAATGTGTCTGGAACGCTGCCCTGTCTGACCCCCAGTATGCAAAAATCACTTATTAAAGCTGTTATTGAACACAAACAGTGTATCATTCTAACAACACCTGAGATTGAAAATCAGATGAGGAAAGGCGCAGTGAAATCAAAATTGCCGCCCTCTTTGACCACGGGTGACCCCACTGAAATTTGATGGGAACACGTCAAGTTCCAGTATCCTGCACGGATATTAACTCTAGTAATAATACTAGATATATTATTAACAGTAGTTACAGTATATTTCAGCCCTGAGAGAAGTTTCAAATGAAATGAAATAAAGCAACTCTGTGGTACTTCATTCTCATCAAACTGGGGATTAAAGTTAAATCGGCCTTTATTTTGTTCTCTTGTACAATAATGTATGATCTTTACAGGTTATGTCTCTTCATCAGTTGGAATGTCATGCTCCTTATTGCCCTGGAAATGAATGCACACCCAGCGCACTTCAAAGCATTCAAATTTGAGTTGTGAATAGATTTTCATTAATAATCAAAATGAGCTCTGAATATTGTGATCAAAGTTAAAATCCGTGTTTAAAGAGTTCCCTTTTTATTGTCTGTAATTACAGTGGATTATGTGGGATTAGCTGGGAAGCAGTGCCATTAGATTAGAGATTATGTCACTCGCTCTGACGTCCCAGGTTGTTTCATAACCTTAGTTTTTCTTCGTCCTACCAGAAGTGTTCTCAGTGATGACATGACGCACCAGATGCTATAGCTAAAATCCACACCCATACAGTACATGTACCGATAGATAACACAACTACAGATATAGGATCTTAATTTGATCACTCTTTTGTTGCTGAGAATTTTCCTCCGCCGCCGGATACGCAGATAAGCTTCTGTGATTTCCATTAACTCACTGAAAACTCACACTAACACACGGTTATATTAACAGTATTGTACTTTTCCTAACCACCGATCAAGCAACAATATTGACTAAACTTTACAATCCTGTTGCTGAAGGAATATTTTGCTGTGACAATTTACACCACTATCCCTACCGGCCAAATCTTCCTGTGTTAAGAAGCAGTGCGGCTTGGTTGGGTTGTGTATCGGAGGACGCATGACCTTTAACCTTCGTCTCTCCCGAGCCCGTACGTGAGTTGTAGCGATGAGATAAGATAGTAGCTACTAAACAATTGGATACCATGAAATTGGGGAGAAAAAGGGGTTAAACAATTCTAAAAAACAAAAAAAATGTCCAGAAACAACGTACTTTCTTCTGAAACTCATCAGTCTATTCTTGTTCTGAGAAATGAAGGCTATTACTGATTACAGATTACCGAGGCACTTTCTGTGTGTCAATGCTATGGATTTGTATTTACTTTTGTACTGGCTGGATTGACAGTGAGCACCTGTGAACGGCGAGGCACCATCCCACTAAACTGATCTGTTTATACATTCCATTGATTTAGAGAGGAGGCTGGGAGAGAAGAAGTGAGGGCCTGCTGCCCCGTGCCAATCAAAAACAATTCAGTGTCTGCTGAAGATGCAGCACACCCTAGTAGTGAACGAGAGCCATAAACAACGCCCCATCTGATTATTGATGTTAGCTAGGTTTGGTTTCTTATAACTTTTTTAGTAGTACTTTCTCAATCGTTCTTTTTTTTTTTACATTTGTCCCACAAAGGAGTTTAGAAGGAATGGAGATTCGACCTCTTTCTCCTCAGGCCTCCGGCGAGGTCCATGCTGCCTGTGGTAATTTATTTTACAATCGATTTCCACTGCAGGCCCCTCTCTCCTATCACTGATGTCCAGTGATCAGCTGGAGTGAGACAGAAGTGTTTTATTATGAGGGTATTGCTCCCAATATAAACTTCATGGAAAGATACACTTTATAAAGCACAGTGAGGTAACCAGAAGGAGTGTATCACACCGTTTACGGGTCACGGTTCTGTCTTCCTCTGTGGCAGGAATGGAGGGGAAAGGATGGGGTGAGGAGGGTAAGGGTGGGGTGAGGAGGGTAAGTCGTATGTCTAATCTGCATCTTCTGCCACGTAGCAGCCATCAACATGAATGTTTCGGAGAGAGACAGTTCCTCAATGTCCTCAGGTAATACTGAATAGAGGGGTTCATTTCCTGGTCACAGCCCCATCTCTGTCTCGCTCTCCAGCGCTTTACACAGGCAAGATAAAAGGCTAGACCTGAGAGCAAACAGCCAAACTCAGTGGCAACAGACAAAAATTACAAAGAAAGAGCAAACTGACCAAACCAAACACAGAGCTTGTAGATTGCTCCTGAGGGCCCAAGGTTCCATCATCTGTAGCAGCCCAAGTCAGGCTTGATTCACTTTAACTCTCTGTTCAGTGTTCACTCCCACTTGCACTAATATCAGTGTTCAGTCTGCTGCCAAGATCACTGACAGTTCGCTCAGAGAAACACAGAGGTTTTCCTCCCCCACGGTTTAATGCTACTGTCTGTCTGTGTTCGTGTGACGTGCAGCAGACAACTGGGAGCACTTTTAACCCTATTCTTTATGAATGGCTCACTTCCTCCCTCTGAAGGGACTGGTGTAGTCACATGGGCCAATCAAGGACATTCCTAGATGACATAGGGATGTGTAGGGTGCATACTGTACATTAGTTACAATGTACACTGTAGGAGGTGTAACCATTATCTTATTATTAGAATGACAGAGAGAAGCATTTCTCATGGATTTCTACCACATGGCTCCAGTTCAGACTTCCACAGCAATTGGATGCATTTATTTTAACCTAGTTTGAGCCCGAGAACACAACACTGCATATTAAGCAGATACATGTGAATGAGAAAATTATTATTTTTCACTAGATTTGTCATGTTTACAGTGTACTTTGAAAGGAGAGAAAGAGCGAGATGTGATATTGTGATAGTAGAGAAAAATGCACAAACATGTCTGAAGTTTTGTTCTAAACAGAGGATTCCTAATCAGAGCACACAAACAAAACATGAGTTCAATATTTCACCAGATTATTTTGAGACATTTTTTGAGGAATCTTCGAGTGTGATCATAAGTCTGGAAGATAGAACACATATAAATCACATATCTAACAGAGGTTTTCGTCACCTCGGTTATAGATTTCAATTATAAGCAGTGACACAATACTGCAAGACCTGCCCCCCCCTTTCTCTCTCACTTTCTGCTCCTCTCTCTATTCGTCTATCTCTCACGCTCTCTCTCCCTCTGCCCCTCTCCCCTCTCCCTCTCTCCCTCTCACACCCAGTCCCGCGGTGCTTGCAGCTCTAGTCATTATTTTAGTGTAGGTACTGTACACCATCCTCCCGATCCCAGAAGACTGAAGTAGAACTTGTATTCGAATGCCAAAAAACAAAGACAATCTGGAGGATTTAATTAATACAACCTCTTTTCTTGCAGGAAGCGATTGTTTAGCTTTGTTTGACTGCAAAATTCATTTTTGTGTACAAAATTGACCCTCAAATAAAACATTTGGAAATACAGTTCTGCCGCATATGATTGAAAACCCATTAATAAGAACAAACACGTGGCATCCTTGCACATTGAAATAAGCCATTAAAAATGCATGAGTTTCTGAGTTGAAGTGTTTGTAGGTGGATAAGCGCATGGCGACTGAGTGAGAGTGTCGAGCTGAGAGACAGATCGCACCCATCCAGGCTGGCTGTTGCTGCTGCTTCGCCAGCGCTGTCACGCTTCAACAGCCAGACAGGGTGTTTGACTCCTGCAGATTAATTGTCAGGGCTAAATTAACTTTCCTTCCATCCAATTGCAACCTAAAACAGCCTTGGCTTTCGAGGCTCTGGGTTCTCGAGACAGGGGAGAAGGGCAGCACATCAGGAGCTGTCAGATCCCACACAAGTCCACAGAAGCATCAGGAATCAGTTCACTGGGAGCACTAGACCAGGATTCATGGTGTCTGCTGTCTGAGTGGGTACAAGAGAGAAGGCTTCAGTTGGATCAGTATCAGATGTACGTTCAGTTAGAAATATTTAGTTCAAACTGTAATACATTGTGTAGTAAAATCCCTTGACACAGGGAGAAATTGACTTTGAACTGTGCATCCTATTCATATGATACAATGAGGCAGCAGCAGTAGTAGTTGTGGTAGTAGTAGTATGTATATTAGTAGTAGTATATTCAAGAAAGAGTACACGTCGACCTGAAAGACTTTTGCATAATATAGAACAATGAATTGTTCCTCAGAAAGTGCATTGCGAAGGCTTTCATTATAGGGAAAAATCATGCTGATAAGGGTTGTCTTGGGTGGGTTAGAAAAAGCCCTCTTTACTTTTATAAGCAGTGGCACAGACGCATAAATATTAATACTCAGCCGAGAGCTCATGATTTTTTTATACAACTGAGCATCTTTTGAAATTAAATTGGCATAATAGAATTTCTTTCATTACTTCATTTTGAAGGCCATAAAAAAATGTTGGCGTTTAAACTGCGTTGGAGAGGACTTGATCCCGATAAGAAAAGACTTAGGAACCTATTCGTTTTCCAGACAGTGAAACATCCAACAACATGGAACTGAGTGGCCTCGTCTTTGACATGTTTGCCAACCTGTCAGATTGTGTGCGGTTTTTCAGGATTGGAGTGGGTCCTGTGACACATCCAGCCTGGTTGCTAGCCAACAGACCCTCAAATCACATACAGTGTGCTCCAAAGTAATGATGAGGGAGAAAGTTAAAGACCCACAAATAGCATACCCCAAGACAACCTCTCACCATCACAATAACAGGGGAGGTTTCATTCAGGATTATCCGTAATCATGGTTCCCGTCCATATTAATGTAGAAGTGTTTACAAACATATTTTATTCTTATTTACAATAAACGTGACTCTAAAATGACACAATACATTATTTACCATTCATTTCTATTGGGCACAAAATAATCTGAAACACATCCAAAACAAACAGCAAATGAGTCACAATCTTGATGTAGTCATTACATTTTGTGAATATAGGACCAAACACTTAACTATTTATATATAAGTGAATTTGTCCCAAAACTTCTGGTCCCCTAAAATGGGGGAACTATGTACAAAAAGTGTTGTAATTTCTAAATGGTGTATCCGATATGGATGAAAATACCCTCAAATTAAATCTGTCCGTCTGCACTTTAACATCATAGTCATTGTATCATTTCAAATCCAAAGTGCTGGAGTACAGAGCCACAACAACATAAATGTGTCACTGCCCCAATACTTTTGAAGTTCACTGTAGCTGGCGATTAACGTAGTCAGCCAGATACTCATTTGGCCATCATCTCAGCCTGGAGAGTCCTGGAGGCAATTATGAAGTGGAGAGCAGATGTCATCGGATTCTGAGCGTCTTAACAGATAATAAAGAAATGGATCCAAAGAGCACCGAAGGACACTGGCATGTAATCACCAGGCTGATAGATTTTAGACATGCAATGAAGAACAGAGTTACCCCCTGAGAACTCCTCAATGATTGGGTCAGCAGATTGCCATCACTTTCACCTGTATTGATGGGTTCCATTCCCTAGGCCCCTCCCCCTCTTGTTTTTGTTCGATCTCCGTCTCTGCCAGTGCCCCAGAGGTGCTCCAAATGTGTTTGTATGAAGTCAGCCTGTTTGTGTGTGTAAGACACATTAGATGGGGGGGAGGCATGAAGTCCACATGCTGAAGTTTGACCATACATTTTATGTCAAAACTTTCAATCACGCAGACGGCCAGAGACTGGTGTAGACATTGTCTCCATTCGTTCTCTTGCTGTCTCTGTTGGACCTGAAGTTGATAAGATGAATTGGATAAGAACCACTGTGTACTATGGATCCAGACAGAGGAGATGGAGTCTTGCATGTGTTATAGTTCTATCTAAACACAGTATGTTGCTGTTCTGCTGTGCTGTGTGACACTGGAGAGGACTAGCTTGCCAGACATTGGCAACCCAGCCTGTCTCTGTGCAAGTCTGATCGAGATGCATGGAGTTACCTGTCCTCAATGGCCAGAGTGTTAGCTGTCAGCCTGGCTCTGTGCTAGTCTGATCGAGATGCATGGAGTTACCTGTCCTCAATGGCCAGAGTGTTAGCTGTCAGCCTGGCTCTGTTTGCGTGGCTGATTTATGTCATTTCCACTCCTCCACTCAGAATGGACTCTCCCTTCCATCGAGGTAGAGGAGTTTAGACTCCTTTCAACCCAGCAATAAGTTCAATCTCAATTTCCACTCAGACACATAGCAGAAATGGAACATTTGCAAGAATGGAAAAAAAACAACAAGTAATTCTCCCTTTCCACCGTATGCTCCCTTTTAGCGATGTTTCCCCAACAATATTGCTCTCTGCTCAGCAATTTTCTCCCAGCCAACGTATTTGTGTCTGGGAGATGACAGAGCGGATGACAGCCGGGTCTCTGGGCCTTGGGTAGGCAGGTGTTTCATATGTCATAGAGGGAGCGGCACGACGGTGTTAAAGGGGGATTTCATTTTGTTTCATCAGATAGACACACACACACACACACACACACACACACACACACACACACACACACACACACACACACACACACACACACACACACACACACACACACACACACACACACAAACACAAACACACACACACACCTTAGGGACTGCCCCATGCCATACGAGGGATGGGGTGGGATGGGGCTAACCTAATGGTAGAAACAGGGATTGGATGGGGCTAACCTAATGGTAGAAACAGGGATGGGGTGGGATGGGGCTAACCTAATGGTAGAAACAGGGATGGGATGGGATGGGGCTAACCTAATGGTAGAAACAGGGATGGGGTGGGATGGGGCTAACCTAATGGTAGAAACAGGGATGTGATGGGGCTAACCTAATGGTAGAAACAGGGATGGGATTGGGCTAACCTAATGGTAGAAACAGGGATGGGGTGGGATGGGGCTAACCTAATGGTAGAAACAGGGATGGGGTGGGATGGGGCTAACCTAATGGTAGAAACAGGGATGGGATGGGGTGGCGCTAACCTAATGGTAGAAACAGGGATGGGGTGGGATGGGATGGGGCTAACCTAATGGTAGAAACAGGGATGGGGTGGGATGGGGCTAACCTAATGGTAGAAACAGGGATGGGGTGGCATGGGGCTAACCTAATGGTAGAAACAGGGATGGGGTGGGATGGGGCTAACCTAATGGTAGAAACAGGGATGGGATGGGGCTAACCTAATGGTAGAAACAGGGATGGGATGGGGCTAACATAATGGTAGAAACAGGGATTGGATGGGGCTAACCTAATGGTAGAAACAGGGATGGGGTGGGATGGGGCTAACCTAATGGTAGAAACAGGAATGGGGTGGGATGGGGCTAACCTAATGGTAGAAACAGGGATGGGATGGGGCTAACCTAAATGGTAGAAACAGGAATGGGGTGGGATGGGGCTAACCTAATGGTAGAAACAGGGATGGGGATGATAGGGCTAACCTAATGGTAGAAACAGGAATGGGATGGGGCTAACCTAATGGTAGAAACAGGAATGGGGTGGGATGGGGCTAACCTAATGGTAGAAACAGGAATGGGGTGGGATGGGGCTAATGGTAGAAAGAGGGATGGGATGGGGCTAACCTAATGGTAGAAACTAATGGTAGAAACAGGGATGGGGTGGGATGGGGTGGGATGGGGCTAACCTAATGGTACAAACAGGGATGGGGTGGGATGGGGCTAACCTAATGGTAGAAACAGGGATGGGATGGGGCTAACCTAATGGTAGAAACAGGGATGGGGTGGGGCTAACCTAATGGTAGAAACAGGGATGGGGTGGGATGGGGCTAACCTAATGGTAGAAACAGGGATGGGGTGGGATGGGGCTAACCTAATGGTAGAAACAGGGATGGGGTGGGATGGGGCTAACCTAATGGTAGAAACAGGAATGGGGTGGGATGGGGCTAACCTAATGGGAGAAACAGGGATGGGCGGGATGGGGCTAACCTAATGGTAGAAACAGGGATGGGATGGGGCTAACCTAATGGTAGAAACAGGGATGGGATGGGGGGGCTAACCTAATGGTAGAAACAGGGATGGGGCTAACCTAATGGTAGAAACAGGGATGGGGTGGGAACCTAATGGGGCTAACCTAATGGTAGAAACAGGGATGGGGTGGGATGGGGCTAACCTAATGGTAGAAACAGGGATGGGATGGGGCTAACCTAATGGTAGAAACAGGGATGGGGTGGCGCTAACCTAATGGTAGAAACAGGGATGGGGTGGGATGGGGCTAACCTAATGGTAGAAACAGGGATGGGGTGGGATGGGGCTAACCTAATGGTAGAAACAGGGATGGGGTGGGATGGGGCTAACCTAATGGTAGAAACAGGAATGGGGTGGGATGGGGCTAATCTAATGCTAGAAACAGGGATGGGGTGGGATGGGGCTAACCTAATGGTAGAAATAGGGATGGGATGGGGCGAACCTAATGGTAGAAACAGGGATGGGGTGGGATGGGGCTAACCTAATGGCAGAAACAGGGATGGGATGGGGCTAACCTAATGGTAGATGGGGCTAACCTAATGGTAGAAACAGGGATGGGGTGGGATGGGGCTAACCTAATGGTAGAAACAGGGATGGGATGGGAATAACCTAATGGTAGAAACAGGGATGGGGTGGGATAGGGCTAACCTAATGGTAGAAACAGGGATGGGGTGGGATAGGGCTAACCTAATGGTAGAAACAGGGATGGAGTGGGATAGGGCTAACCTAATGGTAGAAACCGGGATGGGGTGGGATGGGGCTAACCTAATGGTAGAAACAGGAATGGGGTGGGATGGGGCTAACCTAATGGTAGAAACAGGGATGGGGTGGGATGGGGATAACCTAATGGTAGAAATAGGGATGGGATGGGGCTAACCTAATGGTAGAAACAGGGATGGGGTGGGATGGGGCTAACCTAATGGCAGAAACAGGGATGGGATGGGGCTAACCTAATGGTAGAAACAGGGATGGGGTGGGATGGGGCTAACCTAATGGTAGAAACAGGGATGGGATGGGGCTAACCTAATGGTAGAAACAGGGATGGGGTGGGATGGGGCTAACCTAATGGTAGAAACAGGGATGGGGTGGGATGGGGCTAACCTAATGGTAGAAACAGGGATGGGGTGGGATGGGGCTAACCTAATGGTAGAAACAGGGATGGGATGGGGTGGCGCTAACCTAATGGTAGAAACAGGCATGGGGTGGGATGGGATGGGGCTAACCTAATGGTAGAAACAGGGATGGGGTGGCATGGGGCTAACCTAATGGTAGAAACAGGGATGGGGTGGCATGGGGCTAACCTAATGGTAGAAACAGGGATGGGGTGGGATGGGGCTAACCTAATGGTAGAAACAGGGATGGGGTGGGATGGGGCTAACCTAATGGTAGAAACAGGGATGGGATGGGGCTAACCTAATGGTAGAAACAGGGATTGGATGGGGCTAACCTAATGGTAGAAACAGGGATGGGTTGGCATGGGGCTAACCTAATGGTAGAAACAGGGATGGGGTGGGATGGGGCTAACCTAATGGTAGAAACAGGAATGGGGTGGGATGGGGCTAACCTAATGGTAGAAACAGGAATGGGGTGGGATGGGGCTAACCTAATGGTAGAAACAGGAATGGGGTGGGATGGGGCTAACCTAATGGTAGAAACAGGAATGGGGTGGGATGGGGCTAACCTAATGGTAGAAACAGGGATGGGGTGGGATGGGGCTAACCTAATGGTAGAAACAGGGATGGGCGGGATAGGGCTAACCTAATGGTAGAAACAGGGATGGGGTGGGATGGGGTTAACCTAATGGTAGAAACAGGGATGTGGTGGGATGGGGCTAACCTAATGGTAGAAACAGGGATGGGATGGGGCTAACCTAATGGTAGAAACAGGGATGGGGTGGCGCTAACCTAATGGTGGAAACAGGGATGGGATGGGGCTAACCTAATGGTAGAAACAGGGATGGGGTGGGATAGGGCTAACCTAATGGTAGAAACAGGGATGGGGTGGGATGGGGCTAACCTAATGGTAGAAACAGGGATGGGCGGGATAGGGCTAACCTAATGGTAGAAACAGGGATGGGGTGGGATGGGGCTAACCTAATGGTAGAAATATGGATGCGGTGGGATGGGATGGGGCTAACCTAATGGTAGAAATAGGGATGGGGTGGGATGGGGCTAACCTAATGGTAGAAACAGGGATGGGGTGGGATGGGGCTAACCTAATGGTAGAAACAGGGATGGGATGGGGCTAACCTAAATGGTAGAAACAGGAATGGGGTGGGATGGGGCTAAC
The DNA here is from genome assembly GCF_045791955.1 of Oncorhynchus clarkii lewisi. NCBI lineage: Eukaryota > Metazoa > Chordata > Actinopteri > Salmoniformes > Salmonidae > Oncorhynchus > Oncorhynchus clarkii. The sequence continues at coordinate 9,754,320 of NC_092167.1, forward strand.
CTAATGGTAGAAACAGGGATGGGGATGATAGGGCTAACCTAATGGTAGAAACAGGAATGGGATGGGGCTAACCTAATGGTAGAAACAGGAATGGGGTGGGATGGGGCTAACCTAATGGTAGAAACAGGGATGGGATGGGGCTAACCTAATGGTAGAAACAGGGATGGGGTGGGATGGGGCTAACCTAATGGTAGAAACAGGGATGGGATGGGATGGGGCTAACCTAATGGTAGAAACAGGGACGGGGTGGGATGGGGCTAACCTAATGGTAGAAACAGGGATGGGGTGGGATAGGGCTAACCTAATGGTTGAAACAGGGATGGGGTGGGATGGGGCTAACCTAATGGTAGAAATAGGGATGGGGTGGGATGGGATGGGGCTAACCTAATGGTAGAAACAGGGATGGGGTGGGATGGGGCTAACCAAATGGTAGAAACAGGGATGGGGTGGGATGGGGCTAACCTAATGGTAGAAATAGGGATGGGATGGGGCTAACCTAATGGTAGAAACAGGGATGGGGTGGGATGGGGCTAACCTAATGGCAGAAACAGGGATGGGATGGGGCTAACCTAATGGTAGAAACAGGGATGGGGTGGGATGGGGCTAACCTAATGGTAAAAACAGGGATGGGATGGGGCTAACCTAATGGTAGAAACAGGGATGGGGTGGGATGGGGCTAACCTAATGGTAGAAACAGGGATGGGGTGGGATGGGGCTAACCTAATGGTAGAAACAGGGATGGGGTGGGATGGGGCTAACCTAATGGTAGAAACAGGGATGGGATGGGGTGGCGCTAACCTAATGGTAGAAACAGGGATGGGGTGGGATGGGATGGGGCTAACCTAATGGTAGAAACAGGGATGGGGTGGGATGGGGCTAACCTAATGGTAGAAACAGGGATGGGATGGGGCTAACCTAATGGTAGAAACAGGGATGGGGTGGGATGGGGCTAACCTAATGGTAGAAACAGGGATGGGGTGGGATGGGGCTAACCTAATGGTAGAAACAGGGATGGGATGGGGCTAACCTAATGGTAGAAACAGGGATGGGGTGGGATGGGGCTAACCTAATGGTAGAAACAGGGATGGGGTGGCATGGGGCTAACCTAATGGTAGAAACAGGAATGGGGTGGGATGGGGCTAACCTAATGGTAGAAACAGGGATGGGGTGGGATGGGGCTAACCTAATGGCAGAAACAGGGATGGGATGGGGCTAACCTAATGGTAGAAACAGGGATGGGATGGGGCTAACCTAATGGTAGAAACAGGGATGGGCGGGATAGGGCTAACCTAATGGTAGAAACAGGGATGGGGTGGGATGGGGCTAACCTAATGGTAGAAACAGGAATGGGGTGGGATGGGGCTAACCTAATGGTAGAAACAGGGATGGGATGGGGCTAAGCTAATGGTAGAAACAGGGATGGGGTGGCGCTAACCTAATGGTAGAAACAGGGATGGGATGGGGCTAACCTAATGGTAGAAACAGGGATGGGGTGGGATGGGGCTAACCTAATGGTAGAAACAGGCATGGGGTGGGATTGGGCTAACCTAATGGTAGAAACAGGGATGGGGTGGGATGGGGCTAACCTAATGGTAGAAACAGGGATGGGCGGGATAGGGCTAACCTAATGGTAGAAACAGGGATGGGGTGGGATGGGGCTAACCTAATGGTAGAAATATGGATGCGGTGGGATGGGATGGGGCTAACCTAATGGTAGAAATAGGGATGGGGTGGGATGGGGCTAACCTAATGGTAGAAACAGGGATGGGGTGGGATGGGGCTAACCTAATGGTAGAAACAGGGATGGGATGGGGCTAACCTAAATGGTAGAGACAGGAATGGGGTGGATGGGGCTAACCTAATGGTAGAAACAGGGATGGGGATGATAGGGCTAACCTAATGGTAGAAACAGGAATGGGATGGGGCTAATCTAATGGTAGAAACAGGGATGGGGTGGGATGGGGCTAACCTAATGGTAGAAACAGGAAGGGGGTGGGATGGGGCTAACCTAATGGTAGAAACAGGGATGGGATGGGGCTAACCTAATGGTAGAAACAGGGATGGGGTGGCGCTAATCTAATGGTAGAAACAGGGATGGGATGGGGCTAACCTAATGGTAGAAACAGGGATGGGTGGGATGGGGCTAACCTAATGGTAGAAACAGGGATGGGGTGGGATGGGGCTAACCTAATGGTAGAAACAGGGATGGGGTGGGATGGGGCTAACCTAATGGTAGAAACAGGGATGGGGTGGGATAGGGCTAACCTAATGTTAGAAACAGGGATGGGGTGGGATGGGGCTAACCTAATGGTAGAAACAGGGATGGGGTGGGATGGGATGGGGCTAACCTAATGGTAGAAACAGGGATGGGGTGGGATGGGGCTAACCTAAGGTAGAAACAGGGATGGGGTGGGATGGGGCTAACCTAATGGTAGAAACAGGGATGGTGTGGGATGGGGCTAACCTAATGGTAGAAACAGGGATGGGTTGGCATGGGGCTAACCTAATGGTAGAAACAGGAATGGGGTGGGATGGGGCTAACCTAATGGTAGAAACAGAGATGGGGTGGGATGGGGCTAACCTAATGGTAGAAAAAGCCCTTATACTCTGCCAGGTTCATGGGGCCAACAACCAGCTTAAACTGATGAAAAATAATGAGGTAGGAACTGGACCTGCCGGAGAGAGCAATTTCCTATGTCCTCTGCTTGTGAATTGTGTTTTTGAGAGCGGTGTCCTGTGATAATGATGAATCCACAGTTGTTCTGGATTGAATGAATAGAATAAAACGTCTGGTGTTGACCGAGACCTTTTTCATTGCGTCTCGAATTCATTGTGTCTCATTTCTCATTCAATAAGTTGATGAAAATGGCATCACTGAAAGAGCTCAAGAGGGACATACTGGGACATATAACTCACTTAGGGGAGGGGAGCAAATGGAGTGAGTTCATTATTGATGAGAAGAATATGAGAAGGAAGGAAGGGGATGGTGGAGTGGCATGTCACCACCTGGGACCATGACTCATACTGACGAATGACCACTGATGATGTTTTCCTGATGAATGTCTCAAATTAAAGAGTTACTTTAACTGTAATGTGATACCGAACGAAGAGCTGGTGGTTCAAATTGGCATTTTAAGCACAAAATGCGGTTCACAGCTTCCTCATCCAACAACACAGTCCTCCTCTATAGATTGGACAATACTCAGTCCTTTCCCTTTGTCTAATGCGGTAGAGAAAGGCACTTTCCAGCAATCTAAATACATTCCATAAAGATTTGTCCATAGACATTTCAAACAGATATTTGATTTCAAATTGGATTGATAAAACATTCAACAAACATTCTGATAAATACTTCGAAACCAGCCTGTCTAATAGTATGTCTAGGCTCAAGCTCCTGTTATGAAACACAAGGCTGTGTGTGTGTGTGTGTTTGTGCCCGCATGCCTGTCTGGCAGTGTTAGTCTGACGTCAGTATTGTACATGGGCTGTGGAATGTCCAGCGTTAATGGCACGGGTTATTGATTCAGTGTGCTGTAATCTGTCGAAACCGGTCGAAACCAGCTGCAACAGGGGGCGACGCTTCCTATAAGGTCATCTGCAGCCATCTGCTCCGCAGCGGACGTGATTATCCTCCTACAACTTGTTAAAGTGCCACCATTAAGAGGATCCCACAGCAAATTAGAACTGAAATTAGTTGAGAAGAGGGAGAGTTTTCAGACAGTTACTTTGTCGAACGCAGTTGTAGTCGACAGAAGTACAGTGCTGTCGATTGAGAATGATACCAGTTAAAAGTCTAACTGATCCAAACTCCTATCACTCAATAGTATTTTGACTATACTCATATTGAAAAAAAGGCCTCTTTTTAGAGACCTTTTTAGGATACATTAAGTATAAAAAATTGGCCAAATAATGTATAATTAGAATTTTATTTAATACATTTGAAATACGTTCTGAAATATATTACCTACTGTATTTAAAATGTATGTCAAGTCTATATCACAATATATGTTAAATGCATCGGAAAATGTATTTACTAAATTTCAAAATACATTCTGAAATACATTAAAGAATCTATTTTAGAATCTATTTTCAAATGTATTTGTCGATATATTTGGTAAATATATTTTAAAATGTATTTGGAAATGTTTAGTAAATTATATGCCAACATTCATTTACATATATTTGTAAGAAATATGTTTTTTAGATTAGAATGTATGGCAAATACAAAAATTGGCCAAATCATATTGGAACAAAATGGTGACTGTCTTAACAATGAAACTGTCAGAGTAGGCTCTTTGGTATCACATGCACTGATATCAGTCTCATGAAGACTGTGGAACTGGCAGTGTCCAAGCATAACCTTTAAAGAGAAATTTGTAAATGTTTCAACTTCATATTCATCACCACTCAACAAATTGGATGCAGTCTATTCCAGTGCCATCTGTTTTGTCACCAAAGCCCATATACCACCCACCACTGCGACCTGTATGCTCTAGTCGGCTGGCCCTGGCTACATATTCGTCGCCAGACCCACTGGCTCCAGGTCATCTATAAGTCTTTGCTAGGTAAAGCTCTGCCTTATCTCAGCTCACTGGTCACGATAACAACACCCACCCATAGCACGCGCTCCAGCAGGTATATCTCACTGTCATCCCCAAAACCAACACCTCTTTGACAGCCTTTCCTTCCAGTTCTCTGCTGCCAATGACTGGAACGAATTGCAAAAATCGCTGAAGTTGGAGACTTATATCTCCCTCACTAACTTTAAACATCAGCTATCTGAGCAGCTTACAGATTGCTGCAGCTGTACACAGCCCATCTGTAAATAGCCCATCCAATCTACCTACATCATCCCCATATTGTTATTATTTACTTTTTGCTCTTTTGCACACCAGTATTTCTACTTGCACATCATCATCTGCACATCTATCACTCCAGTGTTAATTTGCGAAATTGTAATTACTTCGCTACTATGGCCTATTTATTGCTTTACCTCCTCACGCCATTTGCATACATTGTATATATACTTTTTTTTCTATTGTGTTATTGACCCTGCATGATGACTCCTTGCTGTCCCCAGTCCACCTGGCCGTGCTGCTGCTCCAGTTTCAACTGTTCTGCCTGCGGCTATGGAATCTTGACCTGTTCACCGGACGTGCTACCTGTCCCAGATCTATTATTTGACCATGATTTATAAATTACCAGATTTATGAACATTTGAACATCTTGGCCATAATTATATTATATTATAATCTCCACCCGGCACAGCCAGAAGAGGACTGACCACCCCTCATAGCCTGGTTCCTCTCTAGGTTTCTTCCTAGGTTTTGGCCTTTCGAGGGAGTTTTTCCTAGCCAACGTGCTTCAACACCTGCATTGCTTGCTGTATGGAGTTTTAGGCTGGGTTTCTGTACAGCACTTTGAGATATCAGCTGATGTACGAAGGGCTATATAAATACATTTGATTTGATTTGATTTAATTGACTGTACGTTTGTTTATTCCATGTGCAACTCTGTGTTGCTGTTTGTGTTGCACTACTGTCACGCCCTGGCCATAGCAAGGCTTTTATTCTCTATTTTGGTTAGGCCAGGGTGTGACTAGGGTGGGCATTCTATGTTCATTTTCTATGTTTTATATTTCTTTGTTGTTTGGCCGGGTGTGGTTCTCAATCAGAGGCAGCTATCTATCGTTGTCTCTGATTGAGAACCATACTTAGGTAGCTTTTTCCCACATGGGTTTTGTGGGTAGTTGTTTTCTGTTTTTGTGTCTGCACCAGACAGAACTGTTTCGGTTTTGTTCGTTGTCTTTGGTCTCTTTGTTATTTCGGTGTTCAGTCATAAAATAATGGACTCCTGGACATGGGAGGAGATCCTGGACGGGAAGGGACCCTGGAGGCAGGCGGGGGAATATCGCTGGAGTATCGCCGTCCACAGGAGGAACTGGAGGCAGCTAAGGCTGAGCGACAACACTACGCGGGAACACGGCTGGCAAGGAAGCCTGAGAGGCAGCCCCAAAAACATTTTTTTGTGGGGGGCACACGGGGAGTGTGGCAGAGTCAGGATTCAGACCTGAGCCAACTCCCCGTGCTTACCGTAAGGAGTCGAGGATGGAACCAGAGCCAGTCAAGGTGAAATTGGAGGTGAGCGACGGAAGCAAGGCAGAGACAGTGAAGGAGTTGATGGGGAGATTGGAGGCGAGATGAGTGAGGGAGTTGCTGTGTTGGTGCATAAGGCATGACATCCACCCGACGAAGCGTGTCCTGGATTTGATGTCACCTGAGTCAGCTCTCCATACTCGTCTTGAGGTGCGTGCTAGCTGTCTGGTGAAGACTGTGCCAGCCCCACGCACCAGACCTCCTGTGCGCCTCCCCAGCCCTGCACGTCGTGTGCCAGCTTGGCGCTACAGATCTCCAGTATGCGTTCTGAGCCCGGTGCGCTACATTCCAGCTCCCCGCATCTGCTGGGCTAGGGTGAGGATCCAGCCAGGACGGATGGTGCCAGCCCTGCTCTCCAGACCTCCAGCGCGTCTCCTCGGGCCAGGATTTCCCGCGCCGGCTCTAGGCAGGGTTTCCCCAGTTCGCCAGGAGATCCCAGTGCAGCCTGTTCCACGTCCCCGCACGTGCTGGGCTAGAGTGGGCACTCAGCCTGGAAGAGTGGTGTCAAGGCTACGCACCAGCTCTGCAGTGTTCCCCCACAGCCCGGTCTATCCTGTGCCTCCTCCACGGACCATTCCTCCAGTAGGTCTCCCCAGCCTGGTGAGTCCTGTGCCTGTTCCCAGAACCAGGTCTCCTGTGTGTCTCCCCAGCCCGGCGAGTCCTGAGTCTCCCTCCTGTCCGGAGCTGCATAGGGTCTCCCTCCTGTCCGGAGCTGCATAGGGTCTCCCTCCTGTCCGGAGCTGCATAGGGTCTCCCTCCTGTCCGGAGCTGCATAGAGTCTCCCTCCTGTCTGGAGCTGCATAGAGTCTCCCTCCTGTCCGGAGCTGCATAGAGTCTCCCTCCTGTCTGGAGCTGCATAGAGTCTCCCTCCTGTTTGGAGCTGCATAGAGTCTCCCTCCTGTCCGGAGCTGCATAGAGTCTCCCTCCTGTCCGGAGCTGCATAGAGTCTCCCTCCTGTCCGGAGCTGCATAGAGTCTCCCTCCTGTCCGGAGCTGCATAGAGTCTCCCTCCTGTCCGGAGCTGCATAGAGTCTCCCTCCTGTCCGGAGCTGCATAGAGTCTCCCTCCTGTCCGGAGCTGCCAGAGTCTCCCTCCTGTCCGGAGCTGCCAGAGTCTCCCTCCTGTCCGGAGCTGCCAGAGTCTCCCTCCTGTCCGGGACCCATTGCGAGGGTCCACGCTCCAGAGGCGCCACCTAAAGTGGGCCGAGGTGGAGCGGGGTCCACGTCCCGCACCAGAGCCGCCACCGTAAAGAAGGCCCACCAGGACCCTCCCCTTTAGAGTCAGGTTTTTGCGGCCGGAGTCTGCACCTTTGGGGGGTGGGGGTACTGTCACGCCCTGGCCAAAGAGGCTATTATTCTCTATTTTGGTTAGGCCAGGGTGTGACTAGGGTGGGCATTCTATGTTCATTTTCTATGTTTTGCATTTCTTTGTTGTTTGGCCGGGTGTGGTTCTCAATCAGAGGCAGCTGCCTATCGTTGTCTCTGAGAACCATACTTAGGAAGCTTTTCCCCACATGGGTTTTCTGTTTGTCTGCACCAGACACAACTGTTCTTGGCCTGGTCGCAGTTGTAAATGAGAACTTGTTCTCAACTGGCCTACCTGGTTAAAGGTGAATAAAAAAAATCATCTCCAGCACCACACCAACAGCAACATATGTGAAGATGGTGCGTTTCTATGTTTGTAGTAACAAACAGAGGAATATGTGTTTCCAATGACATCAACCAATTACTAGATGCTTGGAAACACTTACCTAGAAGTGATTACAGCTGGGAGTCTCTAAGAGCTTTCCACACAGATTGTGCAACATTTGCCCATTATTTTAAAAATTCTGCACACTCTGTCAACGGCAGGGTAGCCTAGTGGTTAGAGAGTTGGACTAGGAACTGAACCAGACTAGGAACCGGAAGGTTGCAAGTTCAAACCCCCGAGCTGACAATCTGTTGTTCTGCCCCTGAACAGGCAGTTAGTTAACCCACTGTTCCTAGGCCGTCATTGAAAATAAGAATTTGTTCTTAACTGACTTGCCTGGTTAAGTTAAATTAAAATAGGTTATTGAACATTGCTAGGCAACCATTTTCAGGTCTTACCGTAGATTTAAGTCAAAACTGTTACTCGGCCACTCAGTATCATTCAGTCTTCTTGGTTAGCAACTCCAGTGTAGATTTGGCCTTGGTTTTATGTTATTGTCCCTCTGAAAAGTGAATTAATCTCCCAGTGTCTGGTGGAAAGCAGACTGAACCAAGTTTCTCTAGGATTTTGCCAATTCCGTATTTATTTTTTTATCCTGAAGAACTCTCCAGTCCTTAACGATGACAAGCATACCCATAAGATGATGCAGCCACCACTATGCTTGAAAATATGGAGAGTGGTACTTAGTAATATGTTGTATTGGATTTGCCCCGAACATAATACTTTGTATTCAGGACAAGTTAATTGCTTTGTCAATTTATTTTGTTGCAGTGTTACTTTAGTGCCTTGTTGCAAACAGGATGCATGTTTTGGAATATTTGTATTCTGTACAGGCTTCCTTCTTTTCAGTCTGTCAATTAGGTTAGTATTGTAGAGTAACTACAATGTTGGTCCAGCCTCAGTTTTCTCCTATTACAGCCATTAAACTCTGTAACTGTTTTAAAGTCATGTTGAAATCCCTGAGCTGTTTCCGTCTTCTCCGGTGACGGAGTTAGGAAGGAGGCCTGTATCTTTGTAGTGACTGGTTGTATTGATACACCATCCAAAGTGTAATTTATAACTTCAGTATGCTCAAAGGGATGTTTTATGTCTTTTTTTTACCCCTCTACCAACAGGTGCCTTCCTGGTCTTTATGGTTGAATCTGTGTTTGAAATTCACAGCCTTCGTTTGAGGGACCTTAGAGATAATTGTATGTGTTGGGTACATAGATGAGTCATTCAAAAGTCATGTTAAACACTATTATTGCACACAGAATTAGTTCATGCAACTTATGTGATTTCAAATGTTTACTCCTGAACTTATTTAAGCTTGCCATAACAAAAGGGTTGAATACTTACTGATGCAAGACTTTTCAGATTTTCATTTTTTATTTATTTGTAAAGAATTCGAAAAACATAATTCCACTTTGACATTATTTGGTATAGTGTGTAGGCCAGTGCCAAAAATCTAAATGTAATACATTTTAAATTCAGGCTGCTGTGGAAAAAGTCAAGGAGTGTGAATACTGAAATGAAGTTCTCTTTAACAGAATTCAATAAATGTAATTTTCAATAAAGGCTAAAGTGACAATTCAGTATTTTGACATGTCTCTCCGTGGACCCTCTAAGACTTCTAGGAAGGTTTTAAGGGCTGCAATATCTGAGGCTGGTAACTCTAATAAACTTATCCTCTGCAGAAGAGGTAACTCTGTGTCTTCCATTCCTGTGGTGGTCCTCATGAGAGCCAGTTTCATCATAGAGCGATTTTTGCGACTGCACTTGAAGAAACTTTCAAAGTTCTTGAACTATTCCATATTGACTGACCTTCTTAAAGTAATCATGGACTGTCATTTCTCTTTGCTTATTTGAGCTGTTTTTGCCAGAATATGGACTTGGTCTTTTACCAAATAGGGCTACCTTATGTATACCCCCCTACCTTGTCACAACACAACTGATTGGCTCAAACGCACTAAGAAGGAAATAAATTACACAAATTAACTTTTAAGAAGGCACACCTGTTAATTGAAATTCATTCCAGGTGACTGCCTCATGAAGCTGGTTGAGAGAATGCCAAAAGTGTGCAAAGCTGTCATCAAGGCTATCTTCAAGGTAAAATATATTTAGATTTGTTTAACACTTTTTTGGTTACTACATGATTCCATATGTGTTATTTCATAGTTGTGATATCTTCACCATTATTCTACAATGTAGAAAATAATAAAAATAAAGAAAAACCCTTGAATGACTGTGTTCTAAAACTTTTGACGGTTAGTGTACTTAAAATACATTTTACATGACGTTAAATATATTAAAATGTATTTTTTCCTCTGTGGGTACTGTTCTCCATGCTGTTGTCCATGTTGTTCTTCATGTTGTTTTATATCCTGTCAGAGCCCATCTGTAGCTAACCCCACCCCAACCCAACTCAACCCAACCTCTCGCCCTCTCGCTCTCTTTCTCTGTCCCCAGTGTGACTACATAGCTCCAGTTCTGTCTCTAAGTGCTCCCTCTCCTCCCTCCTGTCTCCCTCTCTACCCCCTCTTTCTCTCTTCTCTCTCTCTGAGTGCTGCTCCCCTGCCAAGCGGGCCGTCCCTGGAGTGACCTTGTGGCAATGAGATCCTGATCACGAGTCAGGAAACCAAGCTTTTCAGAACGCCCTCCTCTCTCAGCAACAGAAATGAGAGGGTGAGAGAAAGAGAGAGAGAGAAGGGGGAAACAGCTATCGTTTGCCCAGACTTGTGGAGAGACAAGAGTGAGAGACTAAGTGAAAGAAAGAGAGGGAGGTAGAGAGAGAATTAGAGAGAGAGTGACTGACAGCAGGGGTGAGGAGCAGATGAGAGGAGAGTTCACAAACTATTGCAAAGCGTTGGAACAACCACCAGACCTCCAGTTCAAAGTAAGTACTTCTAACCGGAGCAAGGTGCACACTTGGATGTGTGGTGGTAGTTGGGTGACCAGGAGAGATGTGGCGTGTGAAGCTATTGGGGCTGAGATGAGGAGGGAGATTTCAGAACTGTGAGAGGCAGACAGGGACTAGCGATGCTGGGAGGCTGTGGAGTATGAATGGGCCGAGACTCAATCAGATGAGTCCAACTGTAGCCTAGACAGATATGGACAATTAGTGATGGCAGAAGGAGCGTAGGGGGAGTGCTTGTGTTGTGGGATAGTGGAACTGGTGTCTTTGAGTTGGCAGCATCATTATTAACTCTCTGTGTAGTAAGTGTTCTCTGGCTTGCTTTGTTTTGGATGTCGTGCCACGTCCCAGGCTAATAATACACTAAACACTGCGACATACCAAAGTATAGTTTTCCCTCTATTATAATTTATGGTTGCAGATACTAATCACCACAAGCTATGGGTGTTGTTTTTGTATCCCTTTCAGCACGCTGTTGATGTAAACCATCTTGATTGTCCATGTGTTTTCTATGGTTTATTCAGTTCTGAACGTGGAAGAATCAGGTATATGAACATAAAAGCTCTTCTTTTTTCATTAACAAAGGATTTATAATTTAAACTGGATATATTTCCCTTTCAGGCTTCGTATGAGAGACAAACAAAACAGTAAAGAACAAGAAGCTCAAAACAAGCTCATGAGGAAATAACAATAGCAGAGAGAGCTGCAGGACTTTGTGTTTACCATCTCCCTGTAATATTTAGTGTTTGCATTACAGTAAGGGAGTAGCATTTATCCAAATACTTAGTATGCTGTAGGAATCGTTGCAAACTTCAAGACTTCTAAGAACATCTATGTTTCCTCTAGTCTAAAACGATATTTCGTTGTTCTTCATATTGTAGCACAACTGCTTGAATCACTCATCAGTCAAGTTTCACAATTCTACAGAGGTGCACGCCCACCAGAACATAACCCTTCATTCTCCAAGCATATCATTAGACTAGTCATTTTATTGCCTCTGTTTGGTATCCTCTTATAAAGACCTATGCTTGCAGTGTATGTGAGTGTGTTTGACAGAGAGTATTTGTGCGTGGCCGTGCATGTGCGTGCGCATGTGTGTTGTCGGGGACAGTGTTTTTCCCAGGATATTGTAATTTGGGTCAGGCCTGACTGGAATGAGAAACCGAGGGCATCGGTATTGTAGCACTCCTATGGTTGAGCAGACCTTGTGCCTGTGTTGCCATAGTTATGTTCACCCCTGGTATAGGAAGCCCAACTTCGACCAACATCTCTAGCATTCCTACTGTGTACAAAAGAGTCCCGGTCTCGATCTAGATTTAAATGAGCTTTGGCCAGTTCATTGCTTTAGAAGTAACACATGGTGTGTTCCTAATGAAAGAGCTGGGAGATTAAACATGAGGCAATAGGTGGAGAGATGAGCTTGAGAAACCAGCTTTGGTCAGTGGGAAGTCAAGCTCATTGAGAGACCCGAGGTGGAGCTGAGCTGCCAGGATGGAAGCCAGGAGGGTGAGCTAACTCTCACATAACCAGTCCCATTTGTCAATGTGCACTGGCAATTATGTAAGGGCTGGCATTTGAGGAAGATAAGGCAAGGCACATTTTACGGATCCTGCTTTCCCTCAATGTTAAGTTGCCCCTCACATTTCAAACACTTGATATTTCCATGTGTGACACTGAGAGATGCTATTCAGCATGGAACACAAAGCCAATGCATTTCACCCATCTATACAAATGCTGTGTCACATGACCACTCTCCATGGAAGACCTGGAGCAATAAAGTATAGAATGGTCTGTGAGATGCCTAAGAAGGCTGCTTCACAGTGGGGAAGGGAAGCACTCTCAAAGGAGCCAGGTCCGGTCTATGGGGAGTAAGTGGCTGAGAGAGAGAGGGAGGGTGGCAGGGATAAGAAAATGCACAAAGATCCCCACATTGAGTGGCTGTTTCATTCATGTGGTGTACACATTGACCCCTCACATCACATGTAGGCTGAACAGAGATGGGGTCTGGCGAGGGAGGGAGAGGGCTGCCAGACCCAAACCAGAGACGGACCCCAGTCTAGGCCCTGAGTAGCCGTTCCCCTGTTTGCACCGGATAGCCCTCACTGGCTCTCGTCATGCCATCGACGACATAGGAAGTTGGCAGTACAGCACAAACAGTTCTGGGACCAGGCTGAGCTCGGAAGTGCATGGGCTGTATGCTGTTCGGTACTGTAGCTAGACTAGAGCCGTCAGCTGGGACCCTGCAATAAGAGAGATAAGGTTCAACAGTGTCCACTATCGCAGAGCTAGAAGAGGCTACTATGATACTAAGAGATGACTGGCTCTCTATTTCATCAAATCTTCTCAGAAAGTCCATCGGTAATCATGACATGGGATTTAGTCTGAGCTGAGGGCCTGTGTCGTTTAAATAGTTAAATTGTCAATTGAGGAAATGCACATATTCTAATTGAGATGTCAATTAGACGGCTATTTCATTACAACAAAACCGTAACAATCTCTGGCTTACTGAACATCCTTAAAGCCAGTGGCCCATTGCTTGACATGACAGAGTCTCTTTGTAGGGAGGAACATCCTTGATGGCACTGGCAATGACTTTTGTTGTGGGGAATCTGATGGGTGCATTTTTGTGTGAATCATGTCTGTGTCCATCTGTTCGTGTGTCTGTCCGTGTATTTGTCTATCTTACTGTGTGTGTGTGTGTGTGTGTGTGTGTGTGTGTGTGTGTGTGTGTGTGTGTGTGTGTGTGTGTGTGTTTGATGGGACAGACTTCGAATCACATAACCACGTACATCGAACTTCAGATTCAGACCACCTTTCCACTAATGGCCAAATAATATATTCTTAGGAATGTTATGAATATAAACTGTCTGGAGAGTATCTGTATTGTGGAGAGCTAGTTTGCCTGTGGTCATATGAATATCTGACTCTGACTGTGACGTACTGTGGTTTGGCCCTTGTATCGGCCTCATTGGCTGTATGATCCTCGGAGGAACAGTGACGGCCAGAGGCCTTCCACCCTGATCAATTAGTTCATTAGTCTCCCACAGTCACAGCTTGGCCGGCATACTCCTGGCACCGTCCCTTGCCGTCTGATTGGCCCACACTGCTGGTGAGGTCATAGGTCAGGGTGTTGATGTCTGTCTACTGTACATACCAATTACACAAGAAAGGAAAACTCGATATGTGACCTGACAGGGAATGTGTGTGTGTGTGTGTGTGCCTGCACGTGCGTGCATTCCCATGCATGCGTATGTAATCAGTCAAGTTGAATGTTAGATGTTTGTGACTGTGGAATAGAATGCAAATATAGCCTCCCTACAATCCTGTTGAATTATAGCCCTACTGTCCAAGTATCCTTGCCTCAAGAGGTAACTATTGCCCTGAGAGAAGTTTGGAGTCCAGCGTCTGTTTGATAGAAGTTTGGAATCCAGCGTCTGTTTGATAGAAGTTTGGAGTCCAGTGTCTGTTTGATAGAAGTTTGGAGTCCAGTGTCTGTTTGATAGAAGTTTGGAGTCCAGTGTCTGTTTGATAGAAGTTTGGAGTCCAGTGTCTGTTTGATAGAAGTTTGGAGTCTGGTGTCTGAGTGTGTATAGGATGACAGCCTGTTTGTGTTTGTCTAATGAACTGAGAGAACACAGGAGGGAGAAGATAGGGAGATGGAGAGAAAGAGATATAGGGATGGAGAGGGATGGAGAGGACAGAGAGATAGATAGGAAAGAGATAGCAAAAGAGAGAGCAAGAGAGAGAGAGGGACAAAGATAGAGAGCAAAGAGAGGGAGAGAGCTCAGAGAGAGCACAAGAGAGAGCGAGAGCGAGAGAGAGCAAGAGAGATAGAGAGCAAAGAGAGAGAGCAAAGAGAGAGAGCAGAGAGAGCAAGAGAGAGAGAGAGAGAGAGCGAGAGAGAGGAAAGAGAGAAAGAGGAAAGAGCAAGAGAGAGGAATGAGAGAGAGTGAGAGAGAGGAAAGAGAGAGAGGAAAGAGCGAGAGAGAGGAAAGAGAGAGGAAAGAGCAAGAGAGAGGAAATAGAGAGAGAGTGAGAGAGAGCGAGAGAGAGGAAAGAGAGAGGAAAGCAAGAGAGAGAGCAAAGCGAGAGAGCAAGAGAGAGAGAGAGTGACAGAGAGAGAGAGGAAAGAGAGAGAGAGAGTAAGAGAGAGCAAGAGAGAGGAAAGAGAGAGGAAAGAGAGAGAGCGAGAGCGAGATAAACGTTCTGTGTTTGTGTGTACAGGCTGCAGTTACCACACCATGGGGGATCAGCCTGTTTGTGTTTGTCTAATGAACTGAGAGAACACAGGAGGGAGAAGATAGGGAGATGGAGAGAGAGAGAGTAGATAGAGGGATGGAGAGGACAGAGAGAGAAAGATGAGATATAGAGAGAGAACAATGAAAGAGGGGGAGGGGGAGAGAGAGAGGAGGAGAAAGAGAGAGAGAAAGGGATGAGGGGAAGAGAGAAAGAGGAGAGAGAGAGAGAAATAGAGGGGGAGAGAGAGAGAGAGAGAGAGAGAGAGAGAGAGAGAGAAGGGGGCGATCTATGCTTTCATATCTGTGTCATGTGGCGTTATGGATTCTTGTATGTGGTGTGTAGAAGTGTGATTCAGAGCCATTCATCAATCATAAAGCAAATTCTACATAGTGACATTTTATGAAAGGAGGGCATGATAAAATCTATCCTTACAGTACATTGCATTGTTAAAATTGACTGGTTTACATAAGCTAAGCAGGGTAGGGCTGGGTTAACCCCTGGATGGGAGACCACATAGGAAAGTGTGGTTGCTGTTGTTGGAGGTGGTGCTGAAGGGCCAGTAGTTTTCTCCATATGGTATTAGGGAAACTCTCCAAGTACTGAACATGCTTACTGATGCATTTAAATGCACTATATAAATGCAACAATCCATTACAAACAACATTAAATGTGTCCTTTTATGCCTATTGGGAAAATGAAACCATCCACGTCCCTTTCAGCAACCTTTCCTGCCAATAGAGGTGCCTATATAACATTTAACACTCCTTGGGGGCACAATAACATGACATACAATGTATGTGCCGCCTCCAATGCAAAAATCTAAATGTTAAAATCTATGAAGGCAATCAATGCTAATCTCATTTTATTTTACCTGACGTTCTAGCACTGTGGCTGAGTTACTTCGATCCACCGTAGAGGATTTTATTCAATATTATGGTCACTGTTAATCAGAAAGGAGACTGTCGTCAGGCGTAAACAGTGCAGGGCTAAAAAGGAAATACAGAAAATGATCGAGACACCCACCAAGAATACTCCCCGTATTGGTTTGATGAACCATAGTCCGTCCTTAGGGGACTGTCAGTCTGTCTGCCCTTGACAGGTAGTCTGTACAGACAGACAAAACGGAGAGCCATTTCCACTGATGTGGCCAGTCCACTCAAGGTGAATGGAAAGATTAACTGAGCGCGAGCAGTATCCTGCAGCATTCCACCACTTTGTTTTCTTATTCCATTCTCACTGCTAATTGGATGGCTAATGCAAATGAGAGATGCAGTGGAATGGGGATAATAGCCTAATGACAAGGCATTGCACGGCTCAAATGGAAAGTTCTGATGGAATAAAGTTAGACAGCCTATAGTCGATATACTGTGATGCGTAGATGATTTCGAAACCCCGCACTTCTGTGTAGCTAGCGGATGGATGAATGTTTATGATGAATGTAAGGATGTTGCCAACAGACCATCATCACAAATGACATTCGAGCCAATCCTTTTGTCAATAATCTGTTTGGATTGGTCTCTGACTTGATCAATTCTTGTTAAAAACAGGAGCATACGTTGCATGTCCATGATCAAGTCTGCAATCAATGCCAGATATCCTCTTATCTTTGTTCTGGACGTGTTTTTTAAATTTTTTATCTGCATCAGTTATGGATGACGGCTGTTTTTAAAGTTGCCTGAATTGGAGATGTTGCAAAAATCTATATTTCAAAGTCCTTGTTAAAGTCAAATGCAATCAGACTTTGTACACTAAAGATGGAGCTTAATCCCACTCCATTTAAATCTCACCAGGTTTTAATCGGACTCTGTGGAGACGTTCACAAGCTGATAGCGTTCTGGGATGTTTTTATTTCTTTGAGGGATGCATTCAGGAGTGAGAGAATGATTTGATAACTTTACCACATAGAATGGCTAGGGGGGGATTAGGTAAGCCCACTCTATGGAGCTAAGACCAAAGCGGTGCTTGTACCCACCAATAGGTGATCAGAGCTTCAGGATCACAACAATTATGAGGAGGGTTGCCATCAGCAGCGCCTCAGGGGGATGTTCAAGAATGCTTTTTATCCCTGTTCTCATTAAACCTCCCACTAAATTCCCCCAGACTGACTTGTGTGGCTCAGAAATCCCTTTGCAAATCCCTCACTAAGGAAACAATCTTCAATGTGCTTGAAGTTGCGTCTTCAATGTGGTGGATTATGGCTCTCACACATACTGTGTTTGTTGTGGAGAGAGGGATAGAGAGAAAGAAGGAGAGACAGAGAGGGAGAGATGAAGAGAGAGAGGGAGAGGAAGAGAGAGGGAGAGAGAGAAAGAAGGAGAGAGAAATGAGAGAGAAAGGAAGAGAGTGAAAGAAAGAGAGAGAAAGAAGGAGAGAGAGCAGAGAGAGGAGAACGATGGAGAGGGAGGAAGAAAGATGGAGAGAGAGGGAGAAAGGAGAACAAGGGAGATGGAGGAAGAAAGATTGAGAAAGAGAGAGGAAGCTGGATGGAGAAGGAGAGAGCGAGAGCGAGAGACAGACACCCCATTAGTCATACATTAGTATTCTGTCCACAGCTCATAGTGAGAGACAGCCGGTCTACACTAACACCAGAGAATGGGATGGCTCATTAGAACTTTACTCTTTTTTTTACCAATAGCTCAAATTCTCCTGACCTTATACAAAAGGCAGAGAAACACCTCCATGTTTCAGAAGGCAGAGAAACACCCTCATGTTTCAGAAGGCAGAGAAACACATCCATGTTTCAGAAGGCAGAGAAACACCTCCATGTTTCAGAAGGCAGAGAAACACATCCATGTTTCAGAAGGCAGAGAAACACATCCATGTTTCAGAAGGCAGAGAAAAACCTCCATGTTTCAGAAGGCAGAGAAACACCTCCATGTTTCAGAAGGCTGAGAAACACATCCATGTTTCAGAAGGCAGAGAAACACATCCATGTTTCAAAAGGCTGAGAAACACATCCATGTTTCAGAAGGCAGAGAAACACCTCCATGTTTCAGAAGGCTGAGAAACACATCCATGTTTCAGAAGGCTGAGAAACACCTCCATGTTTCAGAAGGCAGAGAAAAACCTCCATGTTTCAGAAGGCAGAGAAAAACCTTCATGTTTCAAAAGGTAGAGAAAAACCTCCATGTTTCAGAAGGCAGAGAAAAACCTTCATGTTTCAAAAGGTAGAGAAAAACCTCCATGTTTCAGAAGGCAGAGAAACACATCCATGTTTCAGAAGGCAGAGAAACACCTCCATGTTTCAGAAGGCAGAGAAACACATCCATGTTTCAGAAGGCAGAGAAACACATCCATGTTTCAGAAGGCAGAGAAACACCTCCATGTTTCAGAAGGCTGAGAAACACATCCATGTTTCAGAAGGCTGAGAAACACATCCATGTTTCAGAAGGCAGAGAAACACCTCCATGTTTCAGAAGGCAGAGAAACACATCCATGTTTCAGAAGGCAGAGAAAAACCTCCATGTTTCAGAAGGCAGAGAAACACCTCCATGTTTCAGAAGGCAGAGAAACACCTCCATGTTTCAGAAGGCTGAGAAACACATCCATGTTTCAGAAGGCAGAGAAACACATCCATGTTTCAGAAGGCAGAGAAACACCTCCATGTTTCAGAAGGCTGAGAAACACATCCATGTTTCAGAAGGCTGAGAAACACCTCCATGTTTCAGAAGGCAGAGAAACACCTTCATGTTTCAGAAGGCAGAGAAACACATCCATGTTTCAGAAGGCAGAGAAACACATCCATGTTTCAAAAGGCTGAGAAACACATCCATGTTTCAGAAGGCAGAGAAACACCTCCATGTTTCAGAAGGCAGAGAAACACATCCATGTTTCAGAAGGCTGAGAAACACCTCCATGTTTCAGAAGGCAGAGAAACACCTTCATGTTTCAGAAGGCAGAGAAACACCTCCATGTTTCAGAAGGCAGAGAAACACCTCCATGTTTCAGAAGGCAGAGAAACACATCCATGTTTCAGAAGGCAGAGAAACACATCCATGTTTCAAAAGGCAGAGAAACATAGATTCCAACGAAGTTCAGGGGTGATCTACTTGTGTTAGTGAACCACAACACTCCATATTCTCCTCAGGAAAGGTGGGAGAAACCAAGGTCCAGAGAGAAAGGTAGTCGGGCAGGTAGAGGAAATTGTTGAAGCAAGCTTGTTTCTCGTACCCCTCGGATGAACACTAACGGTTTTCCCCATACATGTAACTGGGTACTGCCCCTGGTGATTTGAGTCTGCTGGTTGAGGGGGCTTTTTTGTCCTCCCCCTTCCAGGCCAGACACCCCTGGAGCTGCTCGGAGAGAGCCCCTGGGGGCTAAATGGACCAGTGCATTGTGAGCTGAACACTGATGCTGCACTGTGGACACTGTCAGACTGTTGTGAGAAGGAGCCAACAGCTAAACTGGCATCAACAACCAGAGTTAGGTAGGTTACTTTCTAAATATAAGCCGTTAGAGTTACAAGTTACAGTGCCTGTCCAAAATGATCAGTAACATAACTTTTGGATTACCCAAACAGAGTAACGTAATCTGATTACTTTTGGATTACTTTCCTCTTAAGAGGCATTAGAAGAAGATGAAAAAGATCCCTCAAACGCATTTGATGTGACGTCATAGTGGTCTCTGATTCGCTCAGGTGGAACAAACTTAAATTGTGCCTGTTTTCAATGCTGGATTGAATGTCATTGAGAAAATAGAAAGTTGTCATGTTTTTTTTGCAAACATCCTTTCTGAATTTAAATGTAATCCAATTAGTAATCGTCTACTTTTTTGAAAGTATCTGTAATCTGATTACAATATTTTAGCTGGTAACGGATTAGTTGTAGTTGTTTTTATAATCAGATTACATGTAATCACTTACTCCCCAACCCAGTTAACAACCAATTTCTGCAACTATGCTGGATGTGTAACCAGGCCATCCCAGTACAGCTCAGCTTGGTTTGACTCAGTAGTGTGAAAACGGTATTAGATAACTATACAAACACACACCCAGACAGACAGGTCAAGATCATAAAAAAAACATGTGATTTGAAATGAGTTCTTCAGTTTTTGCATACCAATCTGTTGTGATGTATTCTCTGAGGGGGAAACCACATATGCCATTACCTGTTTGTCTGTGTGACCCAGTTCAATGTGACAAAGGTGGTCAGAGAAGGCATGACACGTTGCACAATAAACCACACTTCAACTCACGGAAAAGGAGTGTGTTTCTGCCCAGTCTGGCGTAATGTTCTGTGTCATGTTGAAAGGGCCCGGTCAATGCTCTGGGCTGTGCTGTGTCTGTGAGCAGGTGGCCGGAAACTATCTTGAATCCCACCATGACCAGAGACAGTGATGGGACACTGCCAGAAACATTTTGTTTTTCTGAGAAAAAAACACAGGGATTGAGTGGAGGTTGTCGTATGCTGGCTCCCAGGAGTTTTGTTATTCCCTTTGAGGAGGATGAGTGGAAAGCTATAAGCACTCTATAGCAAATAAGAGCTCCTAAATGTACTTGCAAGTTGTCCTTTGGAAATAAACATGTATTTAGGTTCTACTAACCACCGGTCCTGGCAACCCACACTGCGTTCACCTGGCAACCCACACTGCGTTCACCTGGCAACCATCATTGCGCACACGTCTTCCCCATCGTTAAGCACACCTGGACTTCATCATCACCCTGATAACTCTCCGTTCATATAGCCCTCAGTTGCCTCATTCATCAGGCACTGTTGGTTTTGTTTACATTCAGTGTGCAGCTTCTGTTTTGTATTATTGTCATGTTTATTATTAAACTCACTTTCTGCACCTGCTTCCTGACTCCCTGCGTATACGTTACAAATACTCATGTTGGTGGGTTAACAGGGTGTACATCCCAAATGGCACCCTATCCCTAGGGGTCCTGGTCAAAAGTAGTACACTATATAGGAGTAGGGTGCCATTTGGGAACCAGGATAACAATACATGTGTGATGGATGGGGATAGCATGTGTTGACGAGGCCAGTGATGTGAACAGATGAAGTTGGTAGACAGGGTTGGCAGATCCTCAGTAAGGAGAATAAATGAAATAGCCTCTTAAAACAAACAGAGGCGGGAATATCACATGTAAACGCTTCTACTCGTGTGTGTGTGCGTGCGTGCATGTTTGGGACCTTTGGTTTTGGCAATGGGAGTAGCTAAAGCTGACTAAGACATAGAGTTGATGTTGTATTTTATGTGTGGTACTCTGATTCAAATGTGCCAAGGAGACACTAATTGTTTCATGACAGAATATTTCTGATTAGTATGGCTTGAGACGATAACATTGAAAATACCTAGCTAGCATTGGAGGCTGCTGAGGGGAGGATTGCTCATAATAATGTCTGGAATGGAGTCAATGGAATGACATCATTCCATATCATTGGTTGATTCCATTGACTCCATTCCAGCCATTATTATGAGCCGTCCTCCCCTCAGCAGCCTCCACTGCCAGCTAACTAATAACACTTTTAGGCTGCTGGAACATTTTCATAATAAAGGCTGGACTTAACTTCATACAGTGCGTACAAATATCAAACGACAAATCAATGCAACGACAAATCATTTTTCTCAGATGAATCTTTCAGCATCAGTAAATAATGTGTGCATATACTGCAGTACATTCCACAGCCATTGCACACAGAAACAGACAAACAAGCTTCTGTCGGTTTTATTGTGGAATAAATTAGGCAGCGTTGCTGTGTATCGAATTCCCATCAACCCTCTCTGCTGACTGACGTCACAGGGCCCGAGGCGTTGGATCTCTCATGGCTCTGCTGCACATGTTTTCGACAGTGGCTGGCTGGCTGCATGCTCTTCATCAAACAGCTCTATTAGCCCTATATCTCTACAGCCCTATATCTCTAGCAGATCATCCAAAAGTTCTAGTATCCCTATATCTACAGACTAGCAGATCATGCAACAGATCAGGTGTCCCTATATCTCTAAATCAAATAAAATAAATCAAATTTGATTGGTCACATACACGTGTTTAGCAGATGTTATTGCGGGTGTAGCGAAATGCTTGTGCTTCTAGTTCCGACAGTGCAGCAATATCTAACAAGTAATATCTAACAATTTCACAACAAATACCTAATACACACAAATCTAAGTAAAGGAATGGAATTAAGAATATATAAATATATGGATGAGCAATGTCTGAGTAACATAGACTAAGATACAGTAGACAGTATAGAATACAGTATATACATATGAGATAAGTAACGCAATATATGTAAACATTATTAAAGTGACATTATTAAAGTGACTAGTGCTCCATTTATTAAAGTGGCCAATGATTTAAAATCTGTATGTTGGCAGCAGCCTCTCTGTGCTAGTGATGGCTATTTAACAGTCTGATGGCCTTGAGATAGAAGCTGTTTTTCAGTCTCTCGGCCCTAGCATTGGTGCACCTGTATTGACCTCGCCTTCTGGATGATAGTGGATTGAACAGGCAGTGGCTCGGGTGGTTGTTGTCCTTGATGATCTTTTTGGCCTTCCTGTGACATCGGGTGCTGTAGGTGTCCTGGAGGGTTGGTAGTTTGCCCCCGGTGATGCGTTGTGCAGACCGCACCACCCGCTGGAGAGCCCTGCGGTTGTGGGCGGTGCAATTGCCGTACCAGGTGCTGATACAGCCAGACAGGATGCTCTCAATTGAGCATTTGTAGAAGTTTGTGAGGGTTTTAGGTGACAAGATAAATGTCTTCAGCCTCCTGAGGTTGAATAGGCGCTGTTGCGCCTTCTTCATCACACTGTCTGTGTGGGTGGACCATTTCAGTTTGCCAGTGATGTATACCCTGAGAAACTTAAAACTTTCCACCTTCTCCACTGGTGTCTCGTCGATGTGGATAGGGGGGTGCTCCCTGTTTTCTGAAGTCCATGATCATCTCCTTTGTTTTGTTGATGTTGAGTGAGAGGTTATTTTCCTGACACTACACTCCAGGAGCCCGTCGTTGTTGGAGGCTAGTATCAGCTACATTTATGCCTTTACTAGACTATGGGGATATTTTATATATGAACGCTTCCGCTCAGTGTTTGAGATCAATTGACACTCTTTACCATGACACTTTGAGATTGATTTTAAACTGCAAAACCCTTACGCACCACTGCACTTTGTATACCAGGGTTGGCTGGCCTTCTCTAGTCACTCGTAGGCTCAGTCACTGGAAAACTTTTATTTACAAAGCCATTTTGGGTTTACTACCTTTTTATTTGTGCATTTTTATTGTTCAGAAATGTGGTGGGTACTCTCTTCGTTTGCTGGACTTTATCCTGCTAACTGTTCCAAATGTCCGAACTGAATTTGGTAAAAAGGCTTTTATGTACTCTGCGCCATCGTCTTGGAACACCTTACAAAATACTTTTAAACTGGAAGCACTTGTCCCGATTGGTGTTTTTAAATCACTGATGAAGGATTTTGAGGCTGATTCCCTGACCTGTCAATGTTTTTAAGTTGCTGTTTTATACTTTTGTGAATTCAATGGTTTTTACTAGATTACTTGTAGTTTTTCATGTTTTTTTGTAATGACTTTTGTAATGACTTGGTGCTGCCTATCTTGGCCAGGGCGCTCTTGAAAAAGAGATTTTAATCTCAATGAGCCCTTCCTGGTTAAATAAACGTTAAATAAATAAAATAAAATAAAAGTTGGTAATCAAGCCTACTACTGTTGCGTCATCTGCAAACTTGATGATTGAGTTGGAGGCGTGCATGGCCAAGCAGTCATGGGTGAACAGGGAGTACAGGAGGGGGCTGAACACGCACCCTTGTGGGGCCCCAGTGTTGAGGATCAGCAAAGTGGAGATGTTGTTTCCTACCTTCACCACCTGGGGGCAGCCTGTCAGGAGGTCCAGGACCCAATTGCACAGGGCGGGGTTCAGACCCAGGGCCTCGCTCTTAATGATGAGCTTGGAGGGTACTATGTTGTTGAATGCTGAGCTATAGTCAATGAACAGCATTCTTACATACAACTTAACTGACCAAAACCAGATACAAAGCATTCAGAAAAGATATTGAACTATATACAGTGCCAGTCAAACGTTTGGACACACCTACTCATTCAAGGGTTTTTCTTTACTTTTTATATTTTCTACATTGTAGAATAATAGTGAAGACATCAAAACTATGAAATAACACATATGGAATCATGTAGTAATCAAAAAAGTGTTACACAAATCAAATATATTTTACCTTGAAGATAGACCTTGATGACAGCTTTGCACACTTTCTCCAAAGTAGCCACCCTTTGACTTTATGACAGCTTTGCACACTCTTGGCATTCTCTCAAACAGCTTCATGATGAATGCTTTTCCAAGAGTCTTGAAGGAGTTCCCACATATGCTGAGCAGCTGTTGGCTGCTTTTCCTTCACTCTGCTGTCCAACTCATCCCAAACCATCTCAATTGGGTTGAGGTCGGGTGACTGTGGAGGCCAGGTCATCTGATGCAGCATTCCATCACTCTCCTTCTTGGTCAAATATCCCTTATATAGCCTGGAGGTGTGTTGGGTCATTGTCCTGTTGAAAAACAAATGATAGTCCCACTAAGCGCAAACCAGCTGGGATGGCGTATCGCTTTAGACTGCTGTGGTAGCCATACTGTTTAAGTGTGCCATGAATTCTAAATAAATCACTGACAGTGTCACCAGCAAAGAACCACCACACTTTATTATCCATGCTTCACGGTGGGAACCACACCTGTGGAGATCATCCGTTTACCTACTCTGCGTCACACAAAGACACGGCGGTTGGAACCAAACATCTCAAATTTGGACTTATCCGACCAAAGGACAGATTTCCACCTGTCTAATGTCCATTGCTCATGTTTCTTGGCCCAAGCAAGTCTCTTCTTCTTATTGGTGTCCGTTAGTAGTGGTTTCCTTGCAGCAATTTGACCATGAAGGCTTGATTCACACAGTTTCCTCTGAACAGTTTATGTTGAGATGTGTCTGTTACTTGAACTCTGTGAAGCATTTATTTTGGCTGCAATTTCTGAGGCTGGTAAATCTTATGAACTTATCCTAACTCTGGGTCTTCCTTTCCTGTGGCGGTCCTCATGAGAGCCAGTTTCATCATAACGCTTGATGGTTTTTGCGACCACACTTTTCAAAGTTCTTGAAATGTTCTGGATTAACTGACCTTCATGTCTTAAAGTAATGATGGACTGTCGTTTCTCTTTGCTTATCTGAGCTGTTCTTGCCAGAATATGGACTTGGTCTTTTACCAAATAGGGCTATCCTCTGTATACCTCCCCTACCTTGTCACAACACAACTGATTGGCTCAAAAGCATTAAGAAAATTCCATTAATGAACTTTTTACAAGGCACACCTGTTAATTGAAATGTATTCCAGGTGACTACCTTATGAAG
This sequence comes from Oncorhynchus clarkii lewisi, assembly GCF_045791955.1. Taxonomy (NCBI): domain Eukaryota; kingdom Metazoa; phylum Chordata; class Actinopteri; order Salmoniformes; family Salmonidae; genus Oncorhynchus; species Oncorhynchus clarkii. The sequence continues at coordinate 9,779,655 of NC_092167.1, forward strand.
CTGGTTGAGAGAATGCCAAGCGTGTGCAAATCTGTCATCAAGGCAAAGGGTGGCTACTTTGAAGAATCTAAAATCTAAAATACATTTTGAATACTACATGATTCCATGTGTGTTATTTCATAGTTTTGATGTTTTCACTATTATTCTACAATGTAGAAAATAGTACAAAAAACCCTTGAATTAGTAGGTGTGTCCAAACTTTTGACTGGTACTGTATATATTTTTTAATTATCTTTGAGAATTTAGAACTAACCATCAAATAAAAGCTAGACAGTCAGCGAAAAGTTAAAGGCCATTCAGAGCACCTGCCCATTGACTTTGTTATAATTTTTTATAAGAAGAACACAGCATTATCCATTGCAAAATGCATAGAATTGCAATAAATTTCAAACTGCAAAATTGTCCCAGCTCCATGTAAAACTGTGTAGAATTGTTGGAAATTAGCTTCGAAGCTCTCTTAGAGTTTCCACTTCCTCTTCCAGTGAACTGTGGGGAGGTCACAATAACGAACCTGTCTACCAAGTCTTTTCATTTTAAAACGTTGATTACTTCTACTTGCCATTATCATTCACCTGATGATAAGACAAGACGCACATCTTTGTGTCGCCAGTTGGCCTGGGAGGGGGTCCCTGGGCAAGAAACATTTGAGCAATGTTTCTCAACCTCCGGTTCTGGGACAAGCATCGGTCCCAGGGATGATGCTGACCGGTACCTCTGATGGTTCGCTGACATGAATCTTTTTGTCAGTTTTAAAGTTAGTTACAGTATATTGTCATCAGACCCTTAAGTAGGAAGTACCATAGCTTACAGAAAACGTTGGAGAAACACAGGATTTGAGGAATATACTTGTATACTGGAGGCATGGCCCATCCCATGGCCCTCCATCCAAATAGCCCCGAAGACAATGCAATAACATTGACTTGTTTTGGCTTGGAGTCATGTCCTTGACGTAACAGGGTTGTCCAATCTGTTCACACTCACCATTTTCAATAAATAACCTCCCTCTCTGCATCCCGGGGAGCTGAAAATAAAACTGTCTCTGAAACCAGGGATATAGTGCATCTAGCCCCTAATGACAGATGGTGTAATTCATTTAAATTAGCAGAAAGTCAGAAATAGAAGTGCAAAAAGTTAAATAGAGACAGCGCTCCATCCACGTGCCTGTAAATATCTTGGAATGGGTTTCTGGCTCCATATTCAGAACACACACACACACACCCACTGGGCAAAAAATTGGTTGAATCAATAATGTTTCCACTTCATTTCAACCAAATAATTCAATGTGATGATGTTGAATCAATGTGGAAAACTGATTGGGTTAGAAAAACAGTAATCAATGTTAGGAAATGTCATCATTTTTTCAGAATTTTTTAAAGCTAAATCCAATGACATGGTGAACTATTTTGTGGATTTCACGTTGAATTTACGTTAGTTGACAACTCAACCAAATGTCAATCAAAACTAGACGTTGAACTGACATCTGTGCTCAGAGGGAATGCAGTGTTTGTTTGCCGACAGACACTAGAATAAGACTCTCTGGAAGAGAAATTAGACTATTAAATGTACATGGCAGACGTGAGCCTCTCTCTCTCATGACAATCTGGTGCTTGTACCATCGGAGGGTGATCATTCTGCTTTGACTACTGTCGCGTACTTACTGAATTTGGATTGATTGGGCACTATGGCCAAATGTATTTCTCCATTCAGACTGTGTTGTCTGTCTTTGTTGTTTAGTGTCTAATCCAAAATGGTGGGCACTCAGGAGAAGCACCAGTGTCAAATTCCTGTTCCTCCACTACTCACATTTGATCAGCGTCTCATAGGACTGATATTTGAATGATTCAGGCTCATTGGAGACTTGGTGTTAAATCAAAGCCTGCCAAAATGATTTGTTATCATAGATGAATTGTTTTCGCCTCAGGGCACAGAACACCCTTAACATGCCAGACACAACAAGTCCTTCATAGTCCATGCATAAGGGAATACATGATCTGAACGTCACAAACATATTATTCAGCCATGGTACTGAGCCTGCCTGTTTATGAATGACTGGAAATGTCCTATATATGAAATCATACAGTGGCCCTCTATCACTGGGAGGATTTTACATTTTACAGTAACTCTCATAAATATTATAACACTGGTCCTCATTTCTCCAGGCAGTACTTAGGACAGCCCAGAAGAGGGCAGTGTGTAGTTAATGAGAAGGACTAGAACTCAAGCGTTTCCATGACTTTGAATGCAACAAAAGCCGTTCTCTCAAGAGACAAAAAACTCCTACACATGGAGGTCTCAGTGAAGTTGTGACCATAGATATAATTTAAGCCGCTAGAACAAGAAATATTATGAAGAGAAATCAATGGAAACACCCGCTATACTAAGACACAAAAGAGACACCAGATGTGTGGAAGCCAAGCAGGCAGAGAGCTGTAAGCATGATGAAGCACAAGGCCATTGCTGCCTGTATTAGCAGAGGAAGACAGTAGAGCCTGTTCAGTATTTCATGAGAGAAGGGATGTGGGCTGCATTCAGCAAGTCACAACGTTTTGGAAGAAATAGAAACGGATAGAAATATAAACTGTAGAACAAACACGCCTCTGTAGAAGAAGGAATATCGTCCGCTCTATTCTTGACTTAATACTTGCAACGTTCCATAAAGGTTGCCTATTGAACAAAGGCCTGGTGCTCGTTTAGGATTACACAACATAATGGAGGGGGAGAGAGGTTGCTGTGTGTCTGCTACTACTACAGATCATGAGAGCCTTCTGCTGTCTGTCAGTTGACTCCAGTCGGTGCCCAAAGTACTTAAAAGCAATTGGATCTCTACGTCATACAGTTGGAAGCCCCATCAAAATGAACCAAATCTGTTCTGGAACCGTAAGAGCATTTTGTTCATGGTGGAGTATTGAGGTGTATTTAACACAAAAGCTTCTGTAGGTCTATATGATAAATGCTTTATAAATGAATATGTCACGGTATAATAGTAAAGGTTAAGATACATGAGCACTCTAACACTTGGTGGGAGAGGAAGATTAGGTTTTAATCATAGGAAGGATGGTAAAAGGTATAATTTAGCACACCCACTATATACCACCAACATGTAGACATTTACTGTATGTCGTCAAAAAGTAGTAACTTATTCCTGATGCCGATATTAAGGTTGCCTTCAGTTCCCCATCTTCCTACTCCAAGCTAAGGACCTGCTCCAACAACTTGCTTACTATCAAATCACATGAACTTGATTAACCTTTGAGGGCTATTAAAATGCAGTTATTGATCGAGAGCTCAAAGAACATTTTCAATCCTGTTTAGTCTAGACTACTATCCACCCAGACAGATCAGCACAGACACGACATCATCCCCGGCTGTTTATCTACACTTCAATGTTAACTCCAATCTGGATATTTCCATCTAACAAACAGAAGCAACTGAACAGAATATATTGCACATCCACACACAAGTACAATAGAGGAATACTTTCCTATTGAATTATAATCCCCCCTCTATGGATATCTAACCTCAGACAGGTGCTTGTGGAATATATTCATAAAAACTACATGGAAAAGGTGTTTGAATTTTGGGCACAAGCACTAATTTGTTCACTCCACACACCTGCTACTAGCATGTGTGTACATCTGGAGTCAATTAGGATGTCAGTGACAAGGGTCTCAAGAGAAAACGACTGAAAATTACCAACCACAATTCATTTGTACCAAAGCGAACAGGTTAGTGATTACAAACTAAAAGTTTTAATTATCTGAAAAGGAACTGAAAAATATAGGTTGTGTGGAGGACTGAAATCAATGCGACACAGGACAGGCATTTACTTTGTTTAAAGGAACACCAACCAATATGCTTTTGGACCGCCTCAGAAGGAGCTATAGGAGGACAGGTTCATTGTAATACCTGGAATGGAATATATGGAAATCACATGTTTGACTCTGTTCCATTAATTCCATTCCAGCCATTACAATCATCCCATCCTCCTATAACTCCTCCCACCAGCCTCCACTGCATTGGTATTATATATCCCGCACACAGTAGCAATCTCTTGTCAGGGTAAGCTGAGGTGAGACACTAAGCGAAGGGAATTTACTACTGTTGGCTTTTGTGTATGTCGTAATCTTCACCTAAGCCTCGTTCCCTCACCCAGCTTACTGTCTTGTCTCTGTCTTTTACAGGCTAGTTTTCTAGAGGACCTTGGTGCATTGAGAAAAGACACCTAGGTACCCCTGACTCTAATAAGGAAAGGGTAGAGACACTGCCTAGACATGGTTATGCTTGGAATGTCAAAAGTCAGTTTGGGACGCTGGTTTCCATGTTCTATTCCCTGGTGTCCTGAGTGGCACCACTCAGGGCACAACAAAGAACAGCTCCCACAAATGGATAACATATGAACCATATGTTATCCAAGGGAATAGAATAGGCCTGGGATGGTGGTTTAAATGGGTATGAAAGTAGTATAGGATTAGAGGTGACTGACAGCTTTATATCTCCTCTAGCAGCTTTAGCCAGGCTGGTTACATCTTGTCCTCTAGCAGCTTTAGCCAGGATGGTTCCACCTTGTCCTCTAGCAGCTTTAGCCAGGCTGGTTCCATCTTGTCCTCTAGCAGCTTTACCCAGGCTGGTTCCATCTTGTTCTCTAGCAGCTTTAGCCAGGCTTGTTACATCTTGTCCTCTACCAGCTTTAGCCAGACTGGTTCCATCTTGTCCTCAAGCAGCTTTAGCCAGGCTGGTTACATCTTGTCCTCTAACAGCTTTAGCTAGGCTGGTGACATCTTGTCCTCAAGCAGCTTTAGCCAGGCTGGTTACATCTTGTCCTCTAACAGCTTTAGCCAGGCTGGTGACATCTTGTCCTCTAGCAGCTTTAGCCAGGCTGGTTCCATTTTGTCCTCTAGCAGCTTTAGCCAGGCTGGTTCCATCTTGTCCTCTAGCAGCTTTACCCAGGCTGGTTCCATCTTGTTCTCTAGCAGCTTTAGCCAGGCTTGTTACATCTTGTCCTCTAGCAGCTTTAGCCAGGCTGGTTACATCTTGTCATCTAGCAGCTTTAGCCAGGCTGGTGACATCTTGTCCTCTAGCAGCTTTAGCCAGGCTGGTTCCACCTTGTCCTCTAGCAGCTTTAGCCAGGCTGGTTCCATCTTGTCCCCTAGCAGCTTTAGCCAGACTGGTTCCATCTTGTCCTCAAGCAGCTTTAGCCAGGCTGGTTACATCTTGTCCTCTAACAGCTTTAGCTAGGCTGGTTCCATCTTGTCCTCTAACAGCTTTAGCCAGGCTGGTTACATCTTGTCCTCTAACAGCTTTAGCTAGGCTGGTTCCATCTTGTCCTCAAGCAGCTTTAGCCAGGCTGGTTACATATTGTCCTCTAACAGCTTTAGCCAGGCTGGTTCCATCTTGTCATCTAGCAGCTTTAGCCAGGCTGGTTCCAGCTTGTCCTCTAGCAGCTTTAGCCAGGCTGGTTACATCTTGTCCTCTAGCAGCTTTAGCCAGGCTGGTGACATCTTGTCCTCTAGCAGCTTTAGCCAGGCTGGTTCCATTTTGTCCTCTAGCAGCTTTAGCCAGGCTGGTTCCATCTTGTCCTCTAGCAGCTTTACCCAGGCTGGTTCCATCTTGTTCTCCAGCAGCTTTAGCCAGGCTTGTTACATCTTGTCCTCTAGCAGCTTTAGCCAGACTGGTTCCATCTTGTCCTCAAGCAGCTTTAGCCAGGCTGGTTACATCTTGTCCTCTAACAGCTTTAGCTAGGCTGGTTCCATCTTGTCCTCAAGCAGCTTTAGCCAGGCTGGTTACATCTTGTCCTCTAACAGCTTTAGCCAGGCTGGTTCCATCTTGTCCTCTAGCAGCTTTAGCCAGGCTGGTTACATCTTGTCCTTTAGCAGCTTTAGCCAGGCTGGTTCCATCTTGTCCTCTAACAGCTTTAGCCAGGCTGGTTACGTCTTGTCCTCTAGCAGCTTTAGCCAGACTGGTTACATCTTGTCCTCTAGCAGCTTTAACCAGACTGGTTCCATCTTGTCCTCAAACAGCTTTAGCCAGGCTGGTTACATCTTGTCCTCTAGCAGCTTTAGCCAGACTGGTTCCATCTTGTCCTCAAGCAGCTTTAGCCAGGCTGGTTCCATCTTGTCTCGCACTTTGAAACCCTTCACATTGTAATGCCAAGCTGTCTTTGAGGAGGGGGTGGGTATGATTGTGGAAGTGGTGTCTCTGTGACACAGGAGATTGGTTGCACCTTAATTGTGGAGGATGTGGTCGCGGTAATGAAGCAGAATAAGAATAAGTGGAATGATATCAAATACATGAATTCTATGTGCTTGATGCCATTCCATTGCTCTATTCCAGACATTATTATAAGCCGTTCTCCCCTCAGCAGCCTCTCCTGTTCTGTGAATGTGTCGGTTTGAATGAACATACTATATTGTAGAGGGGTCTTCACTGCTCAAAACAAAGATTCTAAAATCGATTGAGTGTTAACAGTACTATCATTTTAAATCAGTCCTCTTAGGGTTGGTTTGTTCTTTCAGTTCAATACTTTTTCTACTTTCAGGTTAAGTGAAACATTTTCAGTTGCTGATTCATTGCAAATTCATGGTTGGTAAGTCAGAAGTATAGAGTCAAAGTTTGATTCCAAAAAGTATTGAGTGATGTTAAAAGTAAGCCTGTGGCCTTTAAAGTTCTGCAGTAGAATATTTTGCACCTATAATAGTGAAGTCAAGACACAGTCAAGCTTCCACTGTCAGAGCTAAAGAGCACATTGGAGTTGGTGTTTGCATAACGTTGTGGGTTTAACATATTGATATGGCCCTGCAGTTAATGAAATCCTTGGAGCCCTTCGACACTATTCATGCATCTATAATGTTAATGCAAATAGTTTATTGTTAAAGTATTATTCATTATTTAGCCTCACTGTCCTTGGCACTGACACTCACGTTGAAAACTATCAGTCCTTTGTGATAACCTCCGTCGTCCACTCAGTTTCCTGTGACTGACATCAAAACAATGCTCCATAGCTGAAAGAAAGTAGCATAAACATATGAACACACTGCCTGTGTACAGGGAATGAGTGATAGAGGGAGAAAACCAGAGAGCACGTCCGAGGGGAGCGACAGCGCTTTAATCAAAAGCCCGACCAATCTCCCCAAGGTGTACGCAAACGCTGTCTTTCAGACCTGATTTAATGAACTAGTGTCTCAAGGTGCTTTCACCAACGTCTCCTCAATTGTCTCTTCAATTAGGAGGGCTGATCTAAATTGGAAGCTTTCGAGAGAGAGCTGATAAAGGTACAGAGAGAGAGAGCGAGAGCGAGAGAGAGGGAGAGAAGGAGATGAGGAGAGAGAGATATGGAGATGACTGAGGTGCTAACAGCGTGAGGCTAGAGGGACAGACTGCTGTCACTTGTCTGCCAGTCAGGCCTGCATGTGAGAGGGGATCAGAGGAACACAACTGGCAAGAGAGACAGGATCTAAAGTGAACAAAAAGCTGCTACTTCCAGCAAACAAGAAGGAACCAAAACAAGAGGAAATGAAAGATGGATAGGAAAGGGGAAGGGGGATACCTAGTCAGTTGCACAACTGAATGCATTCAACCGAAATGTGTCCTCCGCATTTACCCCAACCCCTCAGAGAGAGAGAGGTAACACATCTCTCCAAAAGCCAGAGGCTTCCCACAGCTAATTCAAGCGTGACTTCCACCCGTCTCACAATGATGAATTCTGATCAAAATGAAGAGGGGGTAAAAGCGCTTCCGGAAAATGGTAATATTTCAGCTCCGCCCTAGTGTCGCCATCTCAAGTCCCCAAGTCCCTGTTGAAAATGAATATTCATAAAATATGCACATTTGTATGAGCCAGAAACAAAACACAAACAAACATGGGCATCTTTGTTGAGTAAAGCCTTTGAATGCAGAAGACAGGAGGACTAATGGTAATGCACCATTACAGTGTTTAACATGCTAAACTGCTGAGGCAACGCAGCTCGAGCTGCACGCTAACCTGCAGGGGTGCACGGAGACGCTAAAGGAAATCTTTTTACTTCGATTTTATCTGGAGAGTTGTGACGATCTACATGTGCACAAAACTGCTCATTTTTTGAGAGACATTTAGGTAGAGCAGACTTTTCTAAAACAGACATGGGATTCCCATCTGTCTTACGTCAAACAGCTCACAGCTCAACAGATATACTGGCAGTCAAGTGGAAAAATATCTAAATAAGAGATGGTTTATCATCAAGAGGGGCTGTTTGTTTGGAGAGTTTATACTCTGGTGGTGGTTAATGGACTGTATGCTTTTTGCAAGGGAGAGATCCTAGGATCTTTGGATAGTGTGTGTGTGTGTGTGTGTGTGCGTTTGGAAGTGTAAGAGAGAGCGATTGTTGAACAGAAAATGGTGGGTTTAGGTTGTGGGATACAGAGAGTGGGTGTCTAGATGCTAAATGTAATTTGTTGAATGTAATGGAGGCATTCACGCATAATTTGATGTCTTCCATTTGAGTCTTTTCAGCTCTGATGCACTCACTGAGCCACTGCGTGTCATCTTATTAATGTGTTTCATCATTAAACAAGCCTGTTGCCTCGGCTATGTAGATTCCTGCTCTATTCGGCACCTTGCAACGCGCACACACACACACACACACACACACACACACACACACACACACACACACACACACACACACACACACACACACACACACACACACACACACACACAGTTTGTGTTCATAAGAGGATATCTCTGGAGATTGGTAGTGCGTGGCTGTTAGTAGAGATAATGAGGACGGTCTGCACACAGTCACACAATAATACAGCCACACTGTCACACAATAATACAGTCACAAAATAATAGTCATACAGTCACACAGTCACGAAATACACTGGAAAATGGCGACAAGCCTCAATGAAGGATGGAGGATCATGACTCTCTTCCTCTGGCTGGTTGATGGAGGTTTGTTAACCATGACTTTGACTATCTTCCTCTGGCTGGTGGAGGTTTGTTTACCATGACTATCTTCCTCTGGCTGGTGGAGGTTTGTTTACCATGACTTTGACTATCTTCCTCTGGCTGGTGGAGGTTTGTTTACCATGACTTTGACTATCTTCCTCTGGCTGGTGGAGGTTTGTTTACCATGACTATCTTCCTCTGGCTGGTGGAGGTTTGTTTACCATGACTTTGACTCTCTTCCTCTGGCTGGTGGAGGTTTGTTTACCATGACTTTGACTATCTTCCTCTGGCTGGTGGAGGTTTGTTTACCATGACTATCTTCCTCTGGCTGGTGGAGGTTTGTTTACCATGACTTTGACTCTCTTCCTCTGGCTGGTGGAGGTTTGTTTACCATGACTATCTTCCTCTGGCTGGTGGAGGTTTGTTTACCATGACTATCTTCCTCTGGCTGGTGGAGGTTTGTTTACCATGACTATCTTCCTCTGGCTGGTGGAGGTTTGTTTACCATGACTATCTTCCTCTGGCTGGTGGAGGTTCGTTAACCATGTTTTTTTCTATCAAATCAAATCAAAGTTTATTGGTCCCGTACACAGTTTTGCAGATGTTATCGCAGATGCAGTGAAAGGCTTGTGTTTCTAGCTCCAACCGTGCAGAAATGTCTAGCAATACAGTAATATCTGTTTTTCTGGGGTTTTGTGAACTTTTATGTTGTTCAGGTCATACTGTATACCTGGTGGCTGTGTTTGCAACCAGTCTTACACTGCACTCCGTAGTCAAGATGTTTTTCATCTGTTTAGAAATGTATCTTAAGGTGTGATGATGAAACACAAACAGGCAAACACTCAACAAGAAATACATCCTTTTAATGTACTGTGTGTCTGGATGAAGCATTTTTCTGCTCCTCTAAAACATAATTAAAACATCTCAGAGGTGTAAATCCATGCTACTTTCCCCAAGGACAAATAGAAAAATACTCAAACATTTTCCCTTTCAATAAGAGTCAACAGAAAGTAATAGCTAAACCAACCAGTGAATTGTGTTCTTTTGAGATAGTCTGGCATCACGTTTTAAACTAGGGGCCACCTCATCGAGAGTGACGTGATGACCTGATCTTACTAAGGCCTGGAGTTTCTCACAAAGTCAGGAAAGACTCCTGGCCCTCTCATAGCTCTGTACCAAGCATTAGAGGTTGTTGTACCTACTGTAGCTTTTATATTGCTAAGTAATAAGATATCACAATGAGGTCTTAAGGAGTATATAAACCCGCCAGGTGACCAGGCAGTTATAGGACGCTGTGATCTGAGCAATCTGTCATTTCCAGAACTAGATTTAGCACCCTGGTTTAGTGGCATTGATAGCCATCTCTCTAGCCTATATAAACACCGGTACACCGGTGCACCGGTACACCGGTGTACACCTTCTCACTAAGATAACAGAATATTGTCATGTACGCATTACATTTTGGAACAACAATACTAGGCATAGGACAGGGAAGGGAGGGAGCTACTTCTCCCTGTTCACAAGTTTGTTTAGGCCTATTTGTTTTCATAATCTGTGAGCGGCTGAGGTTGGATGAACAGCGGAAAGCTTATTTAAACCTAAAACAAGGCTTTGAAGGCTATACTTATCTCAAAATATGATCTATGTATAATTTAATTCTTGCTGGTTTAAGAAAATGGGGATTTGCCTCTGAGCCTTCAGGGGGATAGAATTCAATGCATGTTTTATTTATGTATGGCTACTTACCACAGCATGCTAGTGCATGAATTCCCCTCATTTGTTAGGATATTTCCCTCTATCATACCAGTAGAGAGTTGTAATGGTTGGATTACCATATCATCTATTCCGTTCAAAATATTAAAACATGAAAAAAAGATCAAGTGTATATTTTCGTTCTTTGGAGGATGACCGTGGTCCAATATTTTGCATGTAGCTTTAGAAAGCTAATACCCCCCAGTCGATTCTCTTTCTGTCTTTTCATTTATTCATTTTAACGGCTCTTTTCTTGATATGATATGAATAGAGGCTTTAACTATTGTAGCAGTATCAATGAGAGAGGGAGTGGAGCGGGAATGGAGGGGAAGGAGTTTGTGGTGAGCTCCACATACTCGCTGAGCGCCGCCACCACTGTTCACAGATCAAGTGTTTGATAGGACTAATTCTGCCTGGCTCATGGACTGTGTCTGCCACAGTGTTTCTGTCGAGGGCTGAGGAGGACTGAGGTGCACCTGCCTGTTTGGCAGCTGGTGAACGCATGTTCTCCTGTGGTCCCTAAGCCATGTCATCCTCCTCTAACGGAGTGATTGGGGTTGGGCCTCACATGCCTACCCAGCACTCCACACTGTGATCTTCCCGGCTGATCCACAGGAAAGAATCCCACTTCATTGTGACAGATAGGAGTGATGACTCATCGTATTAGGCCTTCTCATTTGGCTTCCAGTGGTATTCAAACTCTTTCAGTTTGGACCCCACTTCATTGTGACAGATAGGAGTGATGACTAGTCATATTAGGCCTTCTCATTTGGCTTCCAGTGGTATTCAAACTCTTTCAGTTTGGACCCCACTTCATTGTGACAGATAGGAGTGATGACTCATCGTATTAGGCCTTCTCATTTGGCTTCCAGTGGTATTCAAACTCTTTTTTGGCCCCCAGTTTGGACCCCCTTCTCATTTGGCTTCCAGTGGTATTCAAACTCTCAGTTTGGACCCCATTTTTTTCCCACCAGAATTTCTGGGGACCCTACTTTTTTTCACAATCATTTCTCGCATCCCCACCCATCCCAAATCTAATGACAACCTTTGAAGTGGTAAATGTAAATTTTTTTACATCAACATATCACCTTCAATTCTTATTGAAATGAAGAGTAACCAATAAATACTGTGAAGTTGACCATGCATTTGGATTTAGTTTTTGCAACAATGCAGATCTACAGACTGGAATCAAATAAATCTCTACCCAAAGAAAACACAAGCTTCAATCATGCCTGTAAACCTGGCAGTAGTGCTGAACCAGTAGTGCTTTGAGGTCGGTTTGGTTTCGGTTAGATTATAAAAAAATGAAAAGGCTTTCGATTTCGGTTTCTATTATTTGTGTTGAATGCTGTAACAACACAGAATAAAACAATTAATACAAGTCCCATGATGGTAGTGACTGCCCATTACTACTTATTAACCATCATTTATTCACATTACTTTACTTTAAGAAAATATTTAAATTGTTGTGTATATTACATTTGTTTTATTTGATTAGTTTCTTAATCCATTCCAAGTCATCATTTCATCTCTATAGAGCTATGCTATAGACAGCCTATGCTGTCTGACAAAAATCACAATTTTGTAGTTCTTCTAAGTAAGTAACGCATGCTTTTATGACTGCTGAATACCAACTATCAATTACTTTGATCATGTATTTTTAGGTAGAGATACCTGGTAAAGCAGCAGCTGATCTCTACATCCCCTCACGATACCGCATTATTGTCTCCTCTGTAGCAGGCGTAAAGAAACATACATAGTTTCAAACTGTACTCTCTTTGGAAACACAGACCGGACAATTACATTATGGTCATTGTAGTTAATTACCATGCTGTATGCACTAAACTATGTAGAATATTGGCCTGCTGGAACCTCAACTCCCTACGACATCGCACAGTTCAGGCTGGATCTGATTAATCTATAGATATACTGTGCAATTTGACTATTGAGCTCACAGAAAAAAACTGAATGAAATAGAACTGATGTGGTTAATCGCTCAGCGCTCAGCACTAACCAGCAGCAAGCAAGCAAGCCAACCTGTTACATGGATGTCTTGTCTAACAAGCAAAGAAATTATGAGCTTCTTGTAACAATACATATTACCCAGAATGCATCACAAACCCTACCAATTACCTAATTGACAATCAACTTCAATAAAGGTATGAAAAAGGTACAAACACAACGAAGCAATATATTCCACCTGATAAATATCCGCACATCAATAACAGTCATCATGCTTTTGATAATAAAGAGGTGTTAATGTCTGGACATACATAATCAGGCAAGACTTTTGTTTATGTGACAGGGGACATTGGACAATAGTCCCGAATACATTCACTCAATAAAATTGTATTTTTCAAATAATCTTTCTCAAAAACGTTTGTATATTTATTGTCCCATACAATAATCTGTACTCTTATTTTACGGTAAGAAAAAATATATCTATGAAAATGTACAATTTTGGAAACCCAACTGGAGGTTCACAACCCCAACTTTGAAATCCACTGTCATAGGGTGACTTGTGTCTGGTTGTGATATGAGAAGATATACATTTGAAATTATCTATGGGTGGTGGGAGGGATAGTGGGAAAAAAATCGTAACTTTATTCCCAAATACAAGTTAAATATCATACCTGGGTATGGTACAGTATGCATGGTGTGTACAGTATCTGAGAACTCAGGTATTATCGATCAACTCTGTAGTAGTAGGGCGGTAGGTAGCATAGTAGATACAGCGCTGCGCCAGTAACCAAAAGGTTGCTGGTTTGAATACCCGAGCCAACAAGGTGTAAAATCTATGTGCCCTTGAGCAAGGCACTTAAGCCTAATTTGGTCCAGGGGCACTGTACTAGTATGGCTGACCCTGTAAAACAACACATTTCCCTGCACCTATTTGGTGTATGTGACAATAAAAACATCTTTATTTTTACAATGGAAATCCAGGTTACAATGAAGATGCACATGTAGCATCTAAAAGTCAAGTGTACTGAATCAATCCATTCATCCATTATGGAAAGTGTTGTCATGCTCTGAGAGACAGAAAGGGATTCGGTATAAATATTTGATGCACAGCACCAGTGAGTGAAAGGAGGAACACTTGATTCCATTGCAATGAGGGAAACCCTGTAGTCTACCCCCCAGCAAACTATTCTGTCTGAACATACTGTACTGAACGCTGCAGGAGGTTGATATCCCTCTTTAACCTGTAGCCCTCCTCAACTACACCTGGACCTGGACTGGAACTCATCTGCACACTGCTTATGAATCATTAAAGGGAAAGACTTCTCCTTTGAGAAGTCACAATGCTGTAGCTTCCAAACTCCTGGTTGCAAACCAGAAGTACGATTGGGGAATTTCTCAGAAAACACTTTAGACTTTGCAGGTTGTCTATTTTTAGAAACGATCAAAGGTGTTGGACCAACAAGATTTTTCTTGGAATAGAGAGAAGAATGGACCATTGGCTGAACAGTTTGACTGACAACAAGAAAACAGTCTGTTTAAAGGGGTTCTCAAATCAAACCAAATGTTATTCTGCCTCTCAGTTAAAGTGGGTATGCCGTATGCTTCCACTGTTGAAGGTTCAAGCCCTGTATTGTAAGGGTTCAGATGAGTTCTCAGAGTAGACTCATTATATATAGATGCACTGAGAGCAGAAGTGAATTCAACCAGTGAACTCTATTAATAAAGGTTAATAATACAATAAAGGAGAGAGTTTGAATGCCATCTTTTTAAATTGATTATCACCTTGCCTACATGGCTAATAGACGTGGGGTGCATCAACTTCTGCAAAGTCTCAAACTGGAGAGGACTAACAATACAGGGCCAAGTGCGCCAGGGCAGCGGTAAGAGCCATGTCAGCTCATGATTAATTAAAATGGACAAATGCAAGTGATTTCCCCGCCAGGCTGTACCTTTTGCAGTAATTTGGGCACAGTGGAGCATTTTGGCATCCAAGACGCTCGGTAATTGTTTAAATCTCACGCTGATTCCCCTTCTGTGGGTTTTAGGGTATCTCCAAAATAAACAGGGGGAAAGTGAAAGAAGGAATGAATGAGAAACGGGGATGGTGCGCTAATTCCACCACCCAGAGTTCCCGAGCACAGCAGCACCCGCGATTAGAATGGTGCTTCTCTTTATTTGGCCGCTGGGAGGCCGGAGAGCACCTGGAGGGGAAACAATTAGTCTATTCATAAAGAACATGCAAAAAAGGCTTATTTCTATTCCCAAATCGTCTGTATCATTGTCTGACAGCCGATAATTTCCCCATGTCATCATACACGTCTGTAGACACGAGCACAGCGCAGCACACAGCAGGCCATTGTAGCAGATAACAACCATTTATTCCACAAATAGCCTGAGCTTGCCTTCACCTGTAACTGTAAACCATACATGTAAGTAGGGGCATGCTGTGGTTCTTTGTCAAGTCTGCCCCTTCGTCTGAAGAAGTGAGAGGGTGGTGAAGGGGAGGCCTTCAATGGAATGTCTCCCACATAGTTACATAGGCTGCTGTACTTGTTATTCCTCAGTGCCTGTTCTCCCTCTCTCCTAGCATGTCAGGACAGCAGCAGTGGACGCTTCTGGCCGTCATGGCCCTCCTGGTCCTCACAGTGACAGCAGGCGAGGGGGGGATAGCTGAGAAACAAGGTGAGAAACACCGGCAGATTGGTAGCAGTCAGACAGTTGATATGTGGATGGAGGGGGATCTCCTATTACAGTACCTGCTACAAGGTATGAATGGTAATTTGATGTAAAGCTCAAATCAGGTCAGATTTGTGCATAAATACACTTTAAGCAGGGGGCTCACTGCAGACTCACAATGACAGACGCACATCTCGGTGCTTTATACATTTGAATACTTTGACCTTTCACAGTGGTAGTGTAGCTCTAGCCTGGCCTAATTACAGCCCACATAATTATGTTCCAGACATAACTGCAGTATAAGGTTGGTGTGTGTGTGCGACCCTGCAGGGAAGAAGGATCGTAAGTCGGACTGTGGGGAGTGGCAGTGGAGTGTGTGCGTGGCCAACGAGGGTGACTGCGGCCTGGGCACCAGAGAGGGCACACGCACTGGCACCGACTGCAAGCAGACCATGAAGACCCAGCGCTGCAAGATCCCCTGTAACTGGAAGAAGCAGTTTGGAGGTGTGTGAGTGTGGTCATGGGGAGCGGACTCACATTTACAATTCAGCACGAACATGACTGGTCTAGGGATTTATGTCTTTTTGTTTTGGTAATATTTTTTGTTGTGTATCCATGTCCATTAAAGGGAAAACATGCTGCTACTCAATGGAGTAGGATATTCAGTTGGGTTTCCAATTCAGTCTTCATGAATGGACATTCCCAGAGAATGATTGCCTGGTTCAGGAAATTACAGCCTGGGTATATACAGCAGAGATGTGAGTCATGTCCAAACAGAGCATGGGCTGCCTGCCACTTTCCCTACTAGCTTCCTCCTGATTCAGCTCACACCCAGGCTTGAACCCAAAATCTCTGCTTTGCTAGCACACGTGACTGCCCACCTGAATCATCTTACCAGTCAGCGCCACATGAAAAGCTAGCAAGTGGGGACATTTCAGGCTGAGGAGTAAGGTTCACACATGCCCATATGCTACACGTGTTCACTGCCAAATTATAGGTACAGAGGCACACGCTTTTAGAGCACTCTGTTTTGAAGATCCTTGTAGAATTCCCAGAACAATGGTCCTGTCCTGTCAACCCCCCCCCCCCCCCCCCCCCGCTCCGCTCCCCTCAGCCGAGTGCCCTGGGATTTCAGAGCCAGGTGACAGCGGCCCAAGCTTTTCTCTGAGAGAAATAGGGAAACGAGTGTCACAGCCAAGAGGGAGCTACGCCAGAGTCCAACAAAAGGACGTGAGAGAGGGATGGAGGGATGACAAACACAAACACGCACACACACACGAATGCGGACACACATTCTTACACACAAGAACGGGGCATGGCTAACCTTTCCTGGAACAGCCCTGCATCCTTGGGGGAGGAGTTTAAAGAGGACTCTGAATAAATTGTAAAATAAGATCCTTAATGAAATCCAGTCTGTAGACTGCTTAAATGTTTTCCTTCCATAAAGAGAATTAAAGATCAAGTGAAAGAGTGGAGGCCCCCTTTGAAAGGCAGAGAACATCAGACAGTCTATGTATGGGAAAGACAGATGGAATCTTCAGAGTGGAGAAACTGGGCAAAATGGAGCATAAAGGAGACAATCCGGTCTTGGCAGGGAAAGCCATACATTGGCTAATAACACGGTGCACCAGTTGGTGGTTGATAAAGAAAGTCCTGGGGCTGAGAATAGTTGGAATGTAATTACCGGTTCTGGTGTTTTTGAGTAGAAGATCAGATTATTTAACGGATAAAACTAAAATAAATCAGACATTTTATGAAAAAATCCCTTTTCCAGTAAAAGAAAGGATGTTCCACAACAGCAGCTCTCTGAGCTTGAGGGTCCAGGTCTTAATTGCTGATTCTAGGCAGAAAAATGTAATTACATTTCATGTTTTACTTGATCAGTTGTATTCAACCTATGGGATGTCTTCTGGGTGCTCCAATCACCATAATACAAGCAGCCTGGACTTACGGGTAGACGTAACATAGTAAATACCAATCTGGGACAGTCAAATTAGTATGATATGGTATGTATTCATTTGTGGAAGTTCATCATCCATTTTGTATTATATGTTACAAATTAAAAATCTTATGATATGTTACAAATGAAATTCACATAATATATTACAAATCTGCAATACATCTGATATGTTATAAATTCCAATTTGTTGTGAATGTTAGCTAGGTGGCTAAATGGCTAACGCTAACATTAGCTAGGTGGCTAACATTAGCGAGGCTAGGGTTTAGGGTTAAGGATATGGTTAGTAGTTAGGTGAAAGGGTTAAGGTCAGGGTTAGGGGAAGGATTTTCTAACTTGAAGTACAGTGGGGAGAACAAGTATTTGATACATTGCCGATTTTGCAGGGTTTCCTATTTACAAAGCATGTAGAGGTCTATAATTTTATTTTATCATAGGTACACTTCAACTGTGAGAGACGGAATCTAAAACAAAAATCCAGAAAATCACATTGTATGATTTTTATATAATTAATTTGCATTTTATTACATGACGTAAGTATTTGATACATCAGAAAAGCAGAACTTAATATTTGGTACAGAAACCTTTGTTTGCAATTACAGGGATCATACGTTTCCTGTAGTTCTTCACCAGGTTTGCACACACTGCAGCAGGGATTTTGGCCCACTCCTCCATACAGACCAGACCAGTAAACAGCGTTGTACGTGATCTTCAGTTCCTTGGCAGTTTCTCGCATGGGATAGCATTCATTTCTCAGAACAAGAATAGACTGATGAGTTTCAGAAGAAATGTCTTTGTTTCTGGCCATTTTGAGCCTGTAATTGAACCCACAAATGCTGATGCACCAGACACTCAACTAGTCTAAAGAAGGACAGTTGTATTGCTTCTTTAATCAGAACAACCGTTTTCAGCTGTGCTAACATAATTGCAAAAGGGTTTTCTAGTGATCAATTAGCCTTTTAAAATGATAAACTTGGATTATTTAACACAATGTGCCATTGGAACACAAGAGTGATGGTTGCTGATAATGGGCATCTGTACGCAAATGTAGATATTCCATAAATAATATGCTGTTTCCAGCTGCAATAGTCCTTTACAACATTAACAATGTCTACGCTGTATTTCTGATCAAATTGATGTTATTTTAATGGACAAAAAATGTGCTTTTCTTTCAAAAACAAGGACATTTCTAATTGACCCCAAACTTTTGAATGGCAGTGTTTATACAGTAGGTATGTCTATGGCTGTAACAATCCTGTAAAATGTGTGTTTTGTATTGAACATGTATCTCTGTTGTAACCATATCTCTGTAGGTGAATGCAAGTTTGACTTCCAGGCCTGGGGAGAGTGTGACTTGGTGACAGGGAAGAAGAACCGGACTGGGGTGCTGAAACGCGCTCTCATGGATGCCACCTGTCCTAACACAGTGAGCGCCACCAAGCCCTGCGGCAAGATCCCCAAGACCAAGCTGCAAGGTAGGCTGAGGGGGAGTGTCGGAGAGCTTATCAGCAAAGCCATAGATTTACATATATAGTACCTATATGTCTTTACCAGTAGTGTATATCCTGAGGGGTTTGAATGGTAAGATAAACCACTGCAAAGGGAACACATGTTTAGTGAATGTTTAACTTACAATACCAGGAAACAGTCAATATATTACTAGTCTAAAAATGTATACAGTACCAGTCAAAAGTTTGGACACACCTACTCATTCAAGGGGTTTTCTTTATTTTTTTTATATTTTCTATATTGTACAATAATAGTTAAGACATCAGCACTATGAAATAACACATATGGAATCATGTAGTAACCATAAAAAGTGTTAAACAAATGAAAATATATGATATATTTTAGATTCTTCAAAGTAGCCAGCCTTGATGACAGCTTTGCACACTCTTGGCATTCTCTCAACCACCTTTACTTGGAATGCTTTTCCAACAGTCTTGAAGCAGTTCCCACATATGCTGAGCACTTGTTGGCTTCTTTTCCACTCTGCGGTCCAACTCATCCCAAACCATCTCAATTGGGTTGAGGTCGGGTGATTGTGGAGGCCAGGTCATCTGATGCAGCACTCCATCACTCTCCTTCTTGGTCAAATAGCCCTTACACAGCCTGGAGGTGTTATTTTACAATGATGGCCTACCGCGGACAAACCCTCCCCTAACCTGGATAACTCTGAGCTCCGCCCTATGGGACTCCCGATCACGGCCGGATGTGATACAGCCCGGGATCAAACCAGTGTATGTAGTGACGCCTCTTGCACTGAGATGCAGTGCCTTAGACTCTGTGCCACTCGGGAGCCCCTATCCCCTGCAGCCGAGGTAACTCTGGGTCTTCCTTTCCTGTTGCGGCCCTCATGAGAGCCAGTTTTATCATAGCGCTTGATGGTTTTTATGTCTGCACTTGAAGAAACTTTCAAAGTTCTTGAAATGTTCCTTATTGACTGACCTTCATGTCTTAAAGTAATGATGGACTGTCGTTTCTCTTTGATTATTTGAGCTGTTCTTGCCATAATATGGACTTGGTCTTTTACCAAATAGTGCTATCTTCTGTATACCACTCCTACCTTGTCACAACCCAACAGATTGGCTCGAATGCATTAAGAAGGAAAGAAATTCAGCAAATTCACTTTTTACAAGGCACACCTGTTAATTGAAATGCATTCCAGGTGACTACTGGTTGAGAGAATGCAAAGCTGTCATCAAGGCAAAGGGTGGCTACTTTGAAGAATCTCAAATATAAAATATATTTTGATTTGTTTAACACTTTTTTGGTTACTACATGATTCCATATGTGTTATTTCATCGTTTTGATGTCTTCGCTATTATTCTACAATGTCGAAAATATTCAAAATAAAGAAAAACCCTTGAATGAGTAGGCGTGTCCAAACTTTTGACTGGTACTGTACCTGGTTGGTTGAGGACAAAACACAAAGTTAAAGGATCCATTTTAAACACAACAGTCAATACATTGGAGAGTGAATCTCCATAAATGTGCGGAAGCGTTGGAAGTTGATATTACGTTTGGTTAATTAAACCATCAGAAAAGGACAATTTTCACCTGCTCCCTTTATGCTTCATATTTAAAGCACGTTGCCACTTTCAGTCCACATTTTTCATCCTTTAACCTTGCTAACGTATATTTATTAGCATATTATTTGGCAGTACTTTCACAGCTCACACCGATGACATCCTGCTGAAGACTCCACATTTTTTTATATTTTCTATATTGTACAATAATAGTTAAGACATCAGCACTATGAAATAACACATATGGAATCATGTAGTAACCATAAAAAGTGTTAAACAAATGAAAATATATGATATATTTTAGATTCTTCAAAGTAGCCAGCCTTGATGACAGCTTTGCACACTCTTGGCATTCTCTCAACCAAGTTTACTTGGAATGCTTTTCCAACAGTCTTGAAGCAGTTCCCACATATGCTGAGCACTTGTTGGCTTCTTTTTCACTCTGCGGTCCAACTCATCCCAAACCATCTCAATTGGGTTGAGGTCGGGTGATTGTGGAGGCCAGGTCATCTGATGCAGCACTCCATCACTCTCCTTCTTGGTCAAATAGCCCTTACACAGCCTGGAGGTGTTATTTTACAATGATGGCCTACCGCGGACAAACCCTCCCCTAACCTGGATAACTCTGAGCTCCGCCCTATGGGACTCCCGATCACGGCCGGATGTGATACAGCCCGGGATCAAACCAGTGTATGTAGTGACGCCTCTTGCACTGAGATGCAGTGCCTTAGACTCTGTGCCACTCGGGAGCCCCTATCCCCTGCAGCCGAGGTAACTCTGGGTCTTCCTTTCCTGTTGCGGCCCTCATGAGAGCCAGTTTTATCATAGCGCTTGATGGTTTTTATGTCTGCACTTGAAGAAACTTTCAAAGTTCTTGAAATGTTCCTTATTGACTGACCTTCATGTCTTAAAGTAATGATGGACTGTCGTTTCTCTTTGCTTATTTGAGCTGTTCTTGCCATAATATGGACTTGGTCTTTTACCAAATAGTGCTATCTTCTGTATACCACCCCTACCTTGTCACAACCCAACAGATTGGCTCAAATGCATTAAGAAGGAAAGAAATTCAGCAAATTCACTTTTTACAAGGCACACCTGTTAATTGAAATGCATTCCAGGTGACTACTGGTTGAGAGAATGCAAAGCTGTCATCAAGGCAAAGGGTGGCTACTTTGAAGAATCTCAAATATAAAATATATTTTGATTTGTTTAACACTTTTTTGGTTACTACATGATTCCATATGTGTTATTTCATCGTTTTGATGTCTTCGCTATTATTCTACAATGTCGAAAATATTCAAAATAAAGAAAAACCCTTGAATGAGTAGGCGTGTCCAAACTTTTGACTGGTACTGTACCTGGTTGGTTGAGGACAAAACACAAAGTTAAAGGATCCATTTTAAACACAACAGTCAATACATTGGAGAGTGAATCTCCATAAATGTGCGGAAGCGTTGGAAGTTGATATTACGTTTGGTTAATTAAACCATCAGAAAAGGACAATTTTCACCTGCTCCCTTTATGCTTCATATTTAAAGCACGTTGCCACTTTCAGTCCACATTTTTCATCCTTTAACCTTGCTAACGTATATTTATTAGCATATTATTTGGCAGTACTTTCACAGCTCACACCGATGACATCCTGCTGAAGACTCCACATCCTCTAAATGATTCATTCTGCGATAGTACTAGACTTGTCAGAGATTCATGTTTTATCCAGCTCCACTATGGTGGAATTAGCCCCTTCACTGAGGCTAAAAAGTTCAGTGGGAGTGAGTCTTCAACTCGGGTGAACTAAGGTAAATACAAGTATGAAAATGTAATGCAGCATTCTCTCAGTAACTGCCAGTAGACATCTAGACTCACCCATTTAAAGAAGACAATATGAGACGTCAAGAAACATCGATTTTTCTCTTTCAATTACGTAAAGCAGTGAGACTGAGATGGTCACCGAACATGACATAGAGGATTGCAGATGGTGGTTTTAGTTGGCAATTCGCCCAACAGACATTATAGATTTCTAATGTATTTCGTTTTGGTTAATTTCACCTGTCTGATACAATGAACTAGATGAGTATCTTAATAGAATGAAAGTGCATATTCAATATTTAGGTCAGTCACAGTTAGCCCTGTTTGTCTAACGACTTCATTCAATGCGCTGATGAACATTGGCATTCATCATTCATCAAACCGTGTTTAAGATAACATATTTTTTGCCATTCAGTTTGTTACAGTGAGGGAAAAAGTATTTGATCCCCTGCTGATTTTGTATGTTTGCCCACTGACAAAAAAATTATCAGTCTATAATTTTAATGGTAGGTTTATTTGAACAGTGAGAGACAGAATAACAACCAAACAATTCAGAAAAACGCATGTCAAAAATGTTATAAATTGATTTGCATTTTAATGAGGGAAATAAGTATTTGACCCCTCTGCAAAACATGACTTAGTACTTGGTGGCAAAACCCTTGTTGGCAATCACAGAGGTCAGACGTTTCTTGTAGTTGGCCACCAGGTTTGCACACATCTCAGAAGGGATTTTGTCCCACTCCTCTTTGCAGATCTTCTCCGAGTCATTAAGGTTTCGAGGCTGATGTTTAGCAACTCAAACCTTCAGCTCCCTCCACAGATTTTCTATGGGATTAAGGTCTGGAGGCTGGCTAGGCCACTACAGGACCTTAATGTGCTTCTTCTTGAGCCACTCCTTTGTTGCCTTGGCCGTGTGTTTTGGGTCATTGTCATGCTGGAATACCCATCCACGACCCATTTTCAATGCCCTGGCTGAGGGAAGGAGGTTCTCACCCAAGATTTAACGGTAGATGGCCCTGTCCATCGTCCCTTTGATGCGGTGAAGTTGTCCTGTCCCCTTAGCAGAAAATCACCCACAAAGCATAATGTTTCCACCTCTAAGTTTAACGGTGGGGATGATGTTCTTGGGGTCATAGGCAGCATCCTCCTCCTCCAAACACGGCGAGTTGAGTTGATGCCAAAGAGCTCCATTTTGGTCTCATCTGACCACAACACTTTCACCCAGTTGTCCTCTGAATCATTCAGATGTTCATTGGCAAACTTCAGATGGGCATGTATATGTGCTTTCTTGAGCAGGGGGACCTTGCCGGCGCTGCAGTAGTGTGTTACCAACTATTTTCTTGGTGACTATGATCCCGGCTGCCTTGACATCATTGACAAGATCCTCCCTTGTAGTTCTGGGCTGATTCCTCACCGTTCTCATGATCATTGCAACTCCAGGAGGTGAGATCTTGCATGGAGCCCCAGGCCGAGGGAGATTGACAGTTCTTTTGTGTTTCTTCCATTTGCGAATAACCAAGTGTTGTCACCTACTCACCAAGCTGCTTGGCAATGATCTTGTAGCCCATTCCAGCCTTGTGTAGGTCTACAATCTTGTCCCTGACATTCTTGGAGAGCTCTTTGGTCTTGGCCATAGTGGAGAGTTTGGAATCTGATTGATTGATTGCTTCTGTGGACAGGTGTCTTTTATACAGGTAACAAACTGAGATTAGGAGCACTCACTTTAAGAGTGTGCTCCTAATCTCAGCTCGTTACCTGGATAAAAGACACCTGGGAGCCAAAAATCTTTCTGATTGAGAGGGGGTCAAATACTTAATTCCCTCATTAAAAAGCAAATAAATGTATACAATTTTTGACATGCGTTTTTCTGGATGTTTTTGATGTTATTCTGTCTCTCACTGTTCAAATAAAACGACCATTAAAATTATAGACTGATCATTTCTTTGTCAGTGGGCAAACGTACAAAATCAGCGGGGATCAAATACTTTTTTCCCTCACTGTATTAGATGTATACCTCATGTCCAAACTTTACAAAATGTTCCGAAAGTAAATCAGATGAATGCTTTAGTTCAATGCTCCATCATTAATACAATGACAGAATATTACCAACATATAGAGGCCAACACACAGATTTCCATATATTTTCCCCACATAAAGGCTTTATTAACAACTCCCACTTGTCCGTTATTTAGCTGATGACTCCCACTGTTAAAACCAATCAATTGAGAGCAGAAGTTGTTAAAAATAGAATGAATGCTGCATGATGTTGCCAGTAAAGGACTCATGGGGCTAGTGTGTACATTATGTCCAATCTGACTGCGTTTTGAGAAGTAGGCTACTGTGGTGATATGTTGAGAGTGTGAAACTGGAATCAGCGTAGATTTGGCAGCAGCCCTGACAGTAATCTGCTGTATGAGAGGGTGTGCCAGAACAGAACAGACTCTCCAGGAGCGACTGGACCAGAGCCTCATTGTGTTTCAGGCAGGCAGCTAACGGTTAAGACAGTTTTCCTGGTCGAGGACAGATAAAAACACGCAATCCTGTCAATCTGATTGGGATTTTGGGTTCAATTCAAGTTTCCATCGCCTCCTAATAACCTGGGAAATCAAAAGGGTAAAAAGCTGGTAAGACAAATCTCACTGTGACGGAAAAAAACATGTCAGATTGACAGTGGAGTGGAACCCCTGGCCTGGGTAATGGTTCTCGAAAAAACTACAATATCGTTCACATAAGCCGAGCAAAGCCTATTTAGGATGTCACGTGTAAGGAATCTGATCCAAATTTAAATCATATTTGTGTTGGTGTATTTCTTCGGTGGACATGTATTTCAGTGACAGAAATAGCAAGGTGACACACAGAAATAACATTACTTCTGCAGTGATTAACATTTCATGGGAATTTCTATACAGTGTGTGTGTGTGCGTGCGCGCAAGCACATGTACAGGACTGCATAGCACTGTACCTGTATGAATGATCATATACTCCCAAATGAATCCTGTGTGATGGAGGCCAGTCCTGTTTTAAGTCGGGCCTACTGCCCTGGGGAGGGTGAGAACCACAGTGTGAAAGGAGGAGGGAGGGATGACAGTGGAGAAGAAGAATGGAGAGAGTTGAAAAGAAAGACCTGCTATCTGAGAGTATGATTTCCCATGTCTGCCATTTGACAGATAAGCCCTGGTAAGCTAAGGGGTTACTGGGAAACAGAGAGGCTGACGATGTTTGTGTGTGTGTGTGCGTGTGTGTGTATGCGCTTGCCTCTGTGTGTGTGTGTGTGTGTGTTGGAAGGGGATTCCAGGCCAGGCAGAGTTACAGAGGAGGGATCAGAGGACTTGTAATGAACCCCGGCTACAGAGCGAGGGACTATCCTACTTCCGGCTGGGGCCACCATATCCGCCCAGTCATATTTACAATTCTAAACAGCCACCTTGTCTGCTGCTGCCAGGAGCGATGGAGAAAACATCTGTCAGGCCCATAGTCTTGAGGAGACAATGCTGCGAGGCAGCGAGGGAGCGATCTGAGATTCAGTGTCATCTTCTCCCTTGTCTAACCTCAGGTAGAGATGGGCCCCACGGAATGAAATGGAAAGGCCGGAAAACAGAGAGTGACCGAAATGAAGCAGAAATGAAACGTTATGAATACCTGTCGAATTCTCCTATTCTCCTCCCTCCTTACCCAGAACAATGAGCAGGGGATCCACAGTGGGGAGCGGAGAATGTCAGAGATGATTTGCGGGGAAACAAAAGGCTTTATAGAGATGAAAACCCTGTGGCTGCCGTCGAGGAGTTCTTTTGGGGCCGGCGATGGTTTATCATTCCCCTGAGGAGGGCTGTGTCGTTGTGTCTCTGTGTACGAGACAGCCCATTCAGACACTGAATTCAGTTTTATTGCACTCAGCCTGTTTCATGGCATCCCGGTTCAAAACATAATCTCTCAGAGCCGCTCTGATTATTATGAGCCTGTGTCAAAAGTGCGGTGGCAGAAATGAGAGCGGAGAGAGTACACAGTAATGTGCCTATGCAGCAGAAAGCACTCCGGCATGGTGAGAGCTCCAATCTCACAGAAGGGGCTCGCAGAGGGAATGTGATTCTCTCTGTCTCCCTAGGGAGCCAAATGTGCTGACAAAGGCACAGGCAAAAACACAGTTAAACAAATTAAAACTGGCCAAACAAATGGAGCGAGGAGCAATTTTCTGTGTTTTTGTATGAACACCCACATCCCAATCTCCAAACTCACAGAACTCTCTCGGCTTGTCCACAATATGCACTGCAGAGGAGGGGCCGTGACAATTGCAATACATGTGCTTATAAGAAATGTATAGATCAGATAGCAGGTCCCTGGGGCATTGATGTCAGCATTATATTTTAGGAGGATTCTAGTGACAAACATTATGCATTTTGGTAGCACAGGCAACATCTGGTAGGCTATCACCAATCAGTTAGACACTTGCGATTCATGAGTCATCTCTAGGTCTGTACATTGGCCTGATGCATATCGACCCTTACAACGGGTTCATTTATACCCACTTATTAATGATTTGGCAATTCTATACAAGCAAGGAATCATTACTTCTGTATTTACCGATGGATTGCATTGTTTGTTTATCAGGGATTAAAGATTAGCATCGGGATGATTTGCAATAGTTTATATGCTGATTATCATCACATTCTTCACATTAATGCTCCAATGCTGATCGGATGTTTCACATAGATTATTAAAGGGCATGTGAAGGATAAGCAAATGATTCCTCAATATTTTCATGACTTTGTTAATGTTTAATGCTGATGGCTTATTGTACTGTATATGACTTGGCATGGTACAGTATATGACTTGGCTTGGTACAGTATATGACTTGGCTTGGTACTGTATATGACTTGGCTTGGTACTGTATATGACTTGGCTTGGTGCAGTACATGACTTGGCTTCGTACAGTACATGACTTGGCTTGGTACAGTACATGACTTGGCATGGTACAGTTTATGACTTGGCTTGGTACAGTACATGACTTGGCACAGTATATGACTTGGCTTGGTACAGTATATGACTTGGCTTGGTACAGTATATGACTTGGCTTGGTACAGTTTATGACTTGGCTTGGTACTGTATATGACTTGGTTTGGTACTGTATATGACTTGGCATGGTACTGTATATGACTTGGCTTGGTACAGTACATGACTTGGCTTGGTACTGTATATGACTTGGCTTGGTACAGTACATGACTTGGCTTGGTACAGTACATGACTTGGCTTGGTACTGTATATGACTTGGCTTGGTACAGTATATGACTTGGCTTGGTACAGTACATGACTTGGCTTGGTACAGTATATGACTTGGCTTGGTACTGTATATGACTTGGCTTGGTACTGTATATGACTTGGCTTGGTACAGTACATGACTTGGCTTGGTACAGTACATGACTTGGCTTGGTACTGTATATGACTTGGCTTGGTACTGTATATGACTTGGTTTGGTACTGTATATGACTTGGCTTGGTACAGTATATGACTTGGCTTGGTACAGTATATGACTTGGCTTGGTACTGTATATGACTTGGCTTGGTACAGTATATGACTTGGCTTGGTACAGTACATGACTTGGCTTGGTACAGTACATGACTTGGCTTGGTACAGTATATGACTTGGCTTGGTACAGTATATGACTTGGCTTGGTACAGTACATGACTTGGCTTGGTACAGTATATGACTTGGCTTGGTACAGTACATGACTTGGCTTGGTACAGTATATGACTTGGCTTGGTACTGTACATGACTTGGCTTGGTACAGTATATGACTTGGCTTGGTACAGTACATGACTTGGCTTGGTACAGTATATGACTTGGCTTGGTACAGTACATGACTTGGCTTGGTACAGTACATGACTTGGCTTGGTACAGTACATGACTTGGCTTGGTACAGTA
Organism: Oncorhynchus clarkii lewisi; assembly: GCF_045791955.1. Taxonomy (NCBI): domain Eukaryota; kingdom Metazoa; phylum Chordata; class Actinopteri; order Salmoniformes; family Salmonidae; genus Oncorhynchus; species Oncorhynchus clarkii. Next base: position 9,807,682 of record NC_092167.1, read on the forward strand.
CATGACTTGGCTTGGTACAGTACATGACTTGGCTTGGTACAGTACATGACTTGGCTTGGTACAGTACATGACTTGGCACAGTATATGACTTGGCTTGGTACAGTACATGACTTGGCTTGGTACTGCATATGACTTGGCTTGGTACAGTACATGACTTGGCTTGGTACAGTATATGACTTGGCTTGGTACAGTACATGACTTGGCTTGGTACAGTACATGACTTGGCTTGGTACTGCATATGACTTGGCTTGGTACAGTATATGACTTGGCTTGGTACAGTACATGACTTGGCTTGGTACTGCATATGACTTGGCTTGGTACAGTATATGACTTGGCTTGGTACAGTATATGACTTGGCTTGGTACAGTATATGACTTGGCTTGGTACAGTATATGACTTGGCTTGGTACAGTACATGACTTGGCTTGGTACAGTACATGACTTGGCTTGGTACAGTACATGACTTGGCTTGGTACAGTACATGACTTGGCTTGGTACAGTACATGACTTGGCTTGGTACAGTACATGACTTGGCTTGGTACTGCATATGACTTGGCTTGGTACAGTATATGACTTGGCTTGGTACAGTACATGACTTGGCTTGGTACTGCATATGACTTGGCTTGGTACAGTATATGACTTGGCTTGGTACAGTATATGACTTGGCTTGGTACAGTATATGACTTGGCTTGGTACAGTATATGACTTGGCTTGGTACAGTACATGACTTGGCTTGGTACTGCATTAGACTTGGCTTGGTACAGTATATGACTTGGCTTGGTACAGTATATGACTTGGCTTGGTACAGTATATGACTTGGCTTGGTACAGTATATGACTTGGCTTGGTACAGTATATGACTTGGCTTGGTACAGTATATGACTTGGCTTGGTACAGTATATGACTTGGCTTGGTACAGTACATGACTTGGCTTGGTACAGTATATGACTTGGCTTGGTACAGTATATGACTTGGCTTGGTACTGCATATAGGCTAATGCTGCATTGGTGGTGAATATATCGATTCATGTGCTGTAAATTTAAATCCAGTTTGGATCGTTCTAATATGTTGCAGTGGAGCAGCAACGTACAGTAATATTGATGGAGTGTTTCAATGTTTTATGTTGAGGATGTTTTTCTCAGATTAGCTGGAGAGGATGGCAAGGCTTTCATCAACAAACTGACGTGGGAGGACCTTAAATTAGTGGCAGGTGGGAACTTGCTTTAGATCAGGTACAAAACAAACAGGTGTTGATTAGCCAGTTGACATCCACGTCTGTTACCGCCCACCAACAACATCCCACCCTGTAATCTACAATGATAGGAGCTCCTGGGGGAAACAGACTTTAGATAAGTCCTGCCTTTTCCTTGTTGTTTACTTTCCCCCTCACGCTCTTCTAAACGCAGACAGACATGCAGACATGCAAACAGGCAAACAGGCAAGCAGACAGGCAGACAGATAGATAGATAGGCAGGCAGACAGACTAGCAGACAGACACACAGACAGATAGGCAGGCAGACAGACAGACAAGCAGACAGGAAGACAGATAGATTAGACAGACAGATAGACAGACAAGCAGACAGACAGGAAGGCAGATAGACAAGCAGACATGCAGACAGATCGACAGATAGACAGATAGATAGCAGAATATATGTATGGAGGGTGGGGTATGCTGCTCCTGTTCATCAGACCAGAGACTGGGGTATGGACTGTGGTTCCTGTCATGGCTGTCAGGTACTAAAGCCACTCTTGTGGGACGATGATAAAGCACTTTTCATGTTTGTTCACATGCACAGTAAACCTGCAGTCCTCAGGCCAGCGGTAGGATTAACAACACGACTGACTGCAGGGTAAGTGACAGTATGGATGTAGATTCTAACCTGATGCCCACCTGTTTTTGCAGATGCCAAGAAGCCGAAGCGGGATGGGAAGAAGAGGGAGCGCACTACGATGGACTAGAGGTGCATCATGGGAATCAGGAAATGGAAGTTGATGTTTATACTGCCCTATCTCAGCATGGTTCCTATTTGTTTGTCCTGTAGGTTTATAGGGGCCTGTAGCAGCTACACAACAAAGAGTTGGATAGTAGTGATAAAATGTATTTCTTTCCTAATTTCTCATAGGAAAATCTTGTAGGCGATTTCATACTTTGCGTGAATAATAGAAATTAAGCATTTCTTACTAAAATGCTTACCTTAACATTTTTCAGGGTCATTTTTGGAAAGTCTAAATAAAATTGGATTTTTGTTCATATTACATAACATCCTTTTTGTTTGAGGTGACAAAACGATTCTCACTCAAATAAAAAATAATTTCTTGCATGTCTTAATTTAAAGCAGCTTAAAGTTAAAACCTCATGCCTTTACTGGGGTTTTAAAGGTTATTTTGCTGGTGCCCTCAACAGCAAAATTGCTAACAACTTTTCTAACAGTTTTTGAGGGCATACATTAATAAGACACATAAGTACTCATTGATGTAAAGGAAATTACTTTTCTAATGTTATCTACAGTGAAAGATGTAAACTTTTGTCAGATGACTGTATAAATTAGCTAATGTTCTGTACAGCTGTTGGTGTGTAAGAGCTTGTGTCCAGTATTAGTTCTGGTTCTCCTGCTATTATACCTCACTTTGTAGTTCCCCCGCTCTCCAGTTGAACTCTGAGTAAAACTGTTATTGTAGTTTACAACTGGAGTTGACCTGTCCTAATTATCGATTACATTAAAAAATAAAGTTTGAAATGATGTCCAAATATGTGTGATGTTTACTCAACCTGATTGAAGTAATTTCATGTTCAGATAAAGTTATGGAGGCTTAATATGAAAGCTAAATAAAAAGCTAATGTGTGCAATTTCCAATTCCAACCTACCAAGTGATACATTTCTCCACACCACTATCATTTCAATAATCTGGACACAAAATGCCACGAAACATTTTTCATACATTTTATTTGAATTGATTTAAAAAATGAATACGCCTCCATAAATCCACTGAATATGGTTAATATTTTACAGCTTCATAAGTGAGTGAGTGGCCAGTGATATTAACACTCAGCTTCATTGTCCAGAACTATTAAACAATCAACTAATGGCGCAAAGGAAATCATTAACATTATTACTGTACATTAGGGGTGAGGGAGTATCATATTAGGACAAGGGAGGGTGAGAAGGGAAGGGAATATTCAGATAGCTATTAAACATGTGTAGACTAATGTACATTTCAACTGTACCTCATCCAAATTACATATAATGTATACTATAGAGATATATACAATTCAAATAATACGTTTTAAACAGACACTATATCGACCGTATTAGGAGCCATGAGGCACAGTGGATGAGAGCACAATGATTCGATTTACATACTGACGCAACTGAAAACTTAACCCCCTGTACACTCGTAAGAAAAAAAAAGGTGCTATCTGGAACCTTAAAGGGTTCTTCGGCTGTCCCCATAGGAGAACCCTTTTAAGAACTATTTTTGGTTCCAAGTAGAACCCTTTTGGTTCCAAGATAGAGCCCTTTTGGGTTTCATGTAGGACCCTTTCCACAGAGGGTTCTACTTGGAACCAAAAAGGGTTCTCCCTGGAACCAACAATGGTTTTCCTATGGGGACAGCTGAAGAACCCTTTTGGAAGAGTGTACACTGCTGTATATACATTTTCCACAATATAAGTTTTCATTATTTGTATTCCATTTGTCCATTTGAAGAGATATTTCAGTGAAGTCACACCTACAATGGTTCAAAATGGTTCATTCCCTCGAGACTTTGAATATGTTTCAATAACAATTCCCCCAGATATCTGGAAGAGGGCCAGATGTTTCCAATACTACACTGCATGTTGTAGCAGCTGGTCTCACAGTTTCTCCCTACGGTCAGTCTGTGTCCCTTTTCACTCATCACTCATTTACAAGTTGAGACAAAATGGATGCCGAACACACATCCCTTGGCTGATCATCAGCACTTCATTGTTTGTCAGTTATGGGGTTCTCTCTCTACAGATTCAGCAAGTTACCACTTGATTCTCCTCTTCGACTGATCGTCAGTCTCACAGAGCCCAAACATGGGACAGAGAAAAAAAAAAGTTAAGTGGGACAGTTGAGTGTACTTTAGTTCAGTTTTAAATGTCACACGGCAGTGGTCCGTTCTCTCAGAATTGCATTTGTTGCATTGTCACTCCAATAAACACATGTTCAGTCTGGATGCAGTACTCATCTAACACATACTGATACACTGTTCAATTCTAGATTTTGTACAACAATATAATAGATATAGCTTTATAAAACGTGATACAAAATGTACAGTATGAGGATCACATTGTGTTTACATGTGTTTAGGCAAAAATAAATGTTTGTCTTGTAAATCTTTATCTTTCAGAGTGTGTCTTTGGAAGCCACTTGCTTTTGAGACACTTTTCAAACAGGGAATGTGAGGTGAGGACAGAAGCAACAATTGTTTGTTGAATCCTTTAGTGTTTCTTACCCCCCTGAACGCAATGCGTGGCTTGTGTTTCTATGGGGTTGTGTTTATTTACAGATGCCACTTGGTGCTTTGACATGCTAAGGGTCTCTTATAGAGCAAAGCAAAGCACACACACATTCATTTGTAGACAGAGACAGAGACACAGACAGAGACAGAGACACAGACAGACAGACAGAGACACAGACAGACAGACACAGAGACAGAGACAGAGACAGAGACAGAGACAGAGACAGAGACAGAGACACAGACAGACAGACAGACAGACAGACAGACAGACAGACAGACAGACAGACAGACAGACAGACAGACAGACAGACAGACAGACATGCCCATAGGGGGCATAGAGACAGGTGCCCCCCTCAGATTTGTCCTGTTTAATTCATTAATATATATGTGTGTGTGTGTGTGTGTGTGTGTGTGTGGTTGTCGTTGTTTTCTCTGTAATACTACTAGCCACCTAGCAATTCTATAAAGTTGGTTTTAGCCCAGATAGGTTCCCAATCTCCCGACCGCATAAATAGCTACCATGAAGCCACTTCAGGCAATCAAGTTCGAGTAGCTAGCTTGTCTTACTATCTTAGCTGGCATGCCTGCTGGCAAGGTTGGCAGACTTTAGAAAAGCAAGCAATTACTAAATGTACTGAATAAGACTCACATTCCTTTCAATCTTTTACCCAGATTTTAGCAGAGATGCAGAGAAGCATATTTAGTTTGTTTAAAAAAAGAACCACCAGTAAGGAGGATACAGACAGCTCAAGAGGTATGCGTAGATATGCAGAACAATAGACACATTTTGACATATAATGAAGCATAATTATTATGTCTCTAGACTGCAGAAAAAAAGCTATTTCAGGTGTTTGAAAAATGTCAAATTAGCCCCTCTCAGGACCACCCCCAGCCGTCTTCACATACATTTTTGGGGTGCATGACATCCCTGCACACACACACACACACACACACACACACACACACACACACACACACACACACACACACACACACACACACACACACACACACACACACACACACACACACACACACACACACACACACACACACACACACACACACACACACACACACACGTTAAAGTACCCTCCAAACCTCCAGGGATGAATTAGATACGTTTTCCCCCTTTTACAAAACCTATGCCTTCTACGACCACAACGAAGGAGAAAATAAACATTTTAGACTTTAGATGATCTTGTGCTTTTCTACATCTATGACTGTCACCTTAAATTGCACCATCATCTCACAAAGATTTCATCAACTGAAAATATAAAACATCCATTTAAATATCAATGAGCAATTATAAGAATGGGTAATAAGTAATAAGGCACTTCAAATTGCTCAGTATACAATGTGGCGATATATTTGTCTGTTCAGATACACTTCATATACCACATCGCCTTGGAAACACGGCTAGAAGTGGCAGAAGTAGCCCAACTATCTCAACTAGAAACAGAGACTCAGGATGCTCCCATCTCAATGGGTACTAACCCTCTGCTCAAGAACAGACCAAACAACACAGTAACAATCTAAATAAATACTCTTTCACACACTTGTCAAGTACACTATCAAAACATCACAATTCTAACTAACTAACTACTAAACCAAAAAATCCGCCAACATTTAATCAATCACAATCAAACATTTAGGGAAAAATACATCTCCCTAAAAAGGTTTAGCCCTTTGAAACAAGCCGTGTGAAGAGGAGCCCAGCTAGCTCAGACGGCACATGATGATCTGTTGACGCCATGGAGACAATGTTTATGTGATGAAAGGGAAATATACAGTACCAGTGGAATGAGGCTCTTTGTACGTTGACAAGTGAATCCACTCAATGAGAAATACACCCCCCCACATGGACAGAGAGCTATGTCCTGTTGTTACAGTATGGTAATAAAAAGTCTAGCCAAAATCCATCTGAGAGTTACTGTACTCCATCACCTTGTTTCCATCATTCTCTAGACTATACAGTAACGTGTGATTCCTGAAGGACGGGTTATTTATTTTGTGGAAACCTTTGGCTGACCCCCTTTGGCTGAAATGGCTGACAGTATCCAAACATGGTACCTAAGATGTGAGAGCCTGTTGTGTATCCTGTGGACGACAGGCCGCCTCTCTGCAACTGTGACTACAAATGCGGGCTTATCAGACCGTACAAAGTGGACAGTGCAGGATTTATTTTGTCCTGTTAGTCAAACAATATGCTGCTGACAGGTGAGGAGTGCTAAAGGGGTGTGAGCTTTCCACTTTGTCTGAAAGCAGCTGAAAGAGCATTCCGCTGAGACTCCGTGAGTGACAGCCATCTTGTCTGGGGGCGGTGAACCCTGTCCCTCCATTGGTGATAAATGGCTGTCACTTTCCATCAAACACCCGGATAACTGTTCTCAAAAAAGACCCAGACCACCAGTTGTGTTGGAGAGCACTTACTTTCCTGCTGGTATCACTCAAACAACAGCTTAAACTGAGCTGAATCAGACGTTCCGTTCTGGGAAGCTAGGAGGCTCTTAGCAACACCAACCACTGAGACATGTGACAGATGACACCCAGACATGGGTCCACTTATCAACATGACGGATGGCTGGATTGTAAACTTGGATGGGTGCCTCGCGCACACTGCTGGGCTTGGGCAGTTGAACAGATTGACTGAATTATACGTGCCAGGCTTCCAGAGGATAACCTGCATTTAAATAAGGAAGATTGCAAGGATTCAGAGGATCTTCATCCTCTTCCACTTCCTTTGCCATCACTATTTCCATTAAAAGCAGAATTTATTAATAATTACTCATGACCTAAATTTTGTGTTATTTTGACGCCTCTAGTGAATTTGCAGTAGGTTGCGTCTTTTATCTTTATAATATTGGGGGCGATGTTAGTCATAACACTGTCATTATGGGGGAGGAGACATTGGGGGACAATGTCAAAGAGAGAGAGAGAGAGAGAGAGAGAGAGAGAGAGAGCGAGCGAGCGAGCGAGAGAACAAGAGAGCGAGAGAGAGAACGAGAGAGAGAACGAGAGAGAGCGAGAGAGAGAACGAGAAAGAGAGAGCGAGCGAGCGAGTGAACGAGAGAGAACAAAAGAGAGAGAGAGCGAGAGAACGAGAGAGCGAGAGAGCGAGAGATAGAGATAGAGAGGGATAGATAGTAAATGTAAATATGATGTTCCTTATGTTTCACAGGCCTTTAAACAATGCCTGATATAGGGGACGTCACAGTCACACATAACGGGATCAGGAGCAAGTGGGACACAAAGTGGGACGTGAGGGGATGGGCTGTGTAAACCGAGCACGTAATAGCCAATCTTTAATCTCCAGTAGGTGTTCCACATCATTTTATAATCTGATCAGGCTCATGGTGAGTTTCCATTAAAGGCCTGTCCCATATCTCTCTTTAAGGAGACTGCCTTAAGGAGTTGCTCAATGCTGGTGTCATTTTCTGTTAAGCCCCCCTAGCAACCAACGTGGCGACCATCCCATGGCTGCTTTATATTCATTACTTAAATTGGAATACATTAGCATGTCAGAGATAAATGGACTGTGTTGAAGATCAGCATACGGTGTGGACGACATATATGGACACAAATAGTATGGCACAAAACCATGGGAATTCTAGTGTCGTATTATTTCTAACGTCATTAGACTGTGATCTCATTAAAACAGACATACACAAACAGTACAGACTTCATCTATATTCTATATTCATGTGATGAAACACACACACACAGACACACACACACACACACACACACACACACACACACACACACACACAAACACACAGTCTTGTACAGCTAACCTTGTGGGGACACACAATTCAGTCCAATTCAAAATCGTATTTTCCCTAACCCCTAAACCTAAACTTAAAACTAACCCTAACCCATACTCTTATCCTAACCATAACCTTAACCCAAAAACCTAGCCTTAACTCTAACCCTAGCTCCTAACCCTAACATGCTGACCACACCGCTCACATCGCGTGCGCTCGTTGCAAAATAAATTTAAACATACATGTTATTAAATTATTGCACGCCCCACTGCTCGCACGCGCCAACGAGCGTCTGCGTTCCCAAGCACTAAAATATACGTTTTATTTGTGACGCTGAACACGGTGCAAGTCCTGCCTCTCCCATCTCCTCATTGGTTTATAGAAGCAGATACCCATGTGCCATCTCCTCATTGGTTATACCCACGTGGGTGATTGAAATATGAACTGAGTTCGGTTGGTTGTCGATTTCACTATAAACTACATAAGTTTATATCCCAGGACAAATTAGCTAGCAACAGCAAGCTAGCTAAATAGGACAAATTAGCTAGCAACTGCAAGCTAGCTAAATAGGACAAATTAGCTAGCAACTGCAAGCTAGCTAAATAGGACAAGTTAGCTAGCAACTGCAAGCTAGCTAGCTAAATTGCCATAAATGTTTAATACTTTTTGACCTGTCCCCAAATGAATATAATTGGTTCAGAGTTTGTTTTGATATTTTAACCTGCGTGTCTTGATCGCATTTGGGGGCACAACATCAATTTTGGCACGATGGCGCACGCGTGCGGCCAGTTTGAGTATGGTGTAACCCTTGCTACTAACCCTAACCCTTGACATCATTCTAATTCTAAGTCTAACCTTAACCCTAAACCCCCTAGAAATAGCATTTGACCTCGTGGGAACTAACAAAATTTCCCCAGTTGTTCAAATGTAGTTTGTTTACTAATAGTTAAACACGTCCACACACACGCACACACGCACACACACACACACACACAGATGTAGATGAATTAGTACATCTAACATTGAGTAGCCCTTATAATTCACAAGGCCATGGCCTGTGATTATTGGTATTTAACCCCATTCCGGAGTAACAACAGAAACATGGACTGAAATAACCTCTAAAATCTCCACGATATGACACTCTTTCAATCACTCTACATCCTTGGTAACCCCTACTCAACGAATACAAACCACCTCTGATGACAGCAAGAGAAAAATACAACCCTGTTCAATCTTTCTCTTCATTATCAGTCAGGACTGACATACAACAGGCTCTTGTCACAGGCGGTAACATCTGCAACACAGCGGGATTAAATTATGTTGAAAATCCAATCTCAGAGGAATATCCAACTCACCCCTGGAAAAGCACAAGATCCCTTCCTGTATAATTGAATAGGCTTTGGCTTCAAGCCCCTGCCAACTGCCACCCTCTGAATGTATTTACAAGCTCCAAGCATCAACACACTTGTAGAAAACTGGCTCCAAAAGGGTTCTGAAGCTGTCCCCATAAGAGAACCCTTTTTGGTTTCAGATAGAACCCTTTTTTGTTTACAGGTAGAACTCTTTTGGGTTCCATGTAGAACTCTCTGTGGAAAGGGTTCTACATGGAACGCAAAAGAGTTCTACTGGATCCAAAAGGGTTCTACCTGGAAGCAAAAGGGGTTCTTCAAAGGGTTCTCCTACGGTGACAGCCAAATAACCCTTTTTGGTTCTAGTTAGCACCTTGTTTTCCTAAGAGTTTAGACTATCTGACTAAAAAAATATCTTAATATACAATCAAATAAACGTCAAACTCTTCATGTAATGAATTGTAAGAGATCAAATCGCCGATCATCTAAAAGTATGTGGAAAATGAATAGCAAGCTAAATAATGTAATTGAACAATGCCTTTTTGGATGTATTTTTAAATTATCTATTTATTTGTTTACTCATGACCATTTTTCAAAATAAGTTTCCTAACCTCAGTCCTGCGTTGTGGTGAGAGGTGACCCTGGCCAGGCCTGGTCTCTGTCCTGTTATGCCCTTCAGGGGCCACTTATGGTCCATCCCTGGAGATAGGAAGGCTCCCAGCCATATTACTCAGTCGTATATGAACATGTCAGAGAGGAAGTTTAGACAAGCTGCTCTGCTTTGTGTGCCGCCAACACAGAGTGCCACCGGCATACAGATAACAGTTTGTAGTATGTTCTGTATGTCCTTGTGCTGTCTTTACTGGCGGACATCTTCACTGAAACTGTGTGATGGATCATTCTGTCACGCTCAGATTGATGCACACACACACACACACACACACACACACACACACACACACACACACACACACACACACACACACACACACACACACACACACACACACACACACACACACACACACACACACACACACACACACACACACACACACACACACACACACTTAGATTTTGCGTATACATTGATATATACAGGTTTCTTTTTTTTACACTGAATTTCAAACGGGAAGTACGTGAATTCAGTCAGCCCTATTTTCCCTTAGAATTCGTCTTGTGCAGTGCAGAGCTCTCTATCCAACTGTCCTTTTCATGTTCGTCTATTTGTTCTCCTGGCTGTGTGCTTCTTTGTAAGTTTTATGTCTCAACAGTTGCATCACAAATCTCATTCATCAGAGCCAAACCCAACATGGCTGCAGGATACATGTTCTCTTATGAGCCGTAGAGTAAAAACCAAGGAAAGGGACCACATCATAAACCTCTCTCTCTCTCACACACACACACACACACACACATGCTCACACACTCACATCCACACTCGCACACTCGCATCCATATTCATCTAGCTGACCTAATGTTTTTGTATTGGCAGAGGAGGAGATGTTTGAATGTCTTTTTGAAAGTGACATTGCAGAGGGCATAGCAGGCGGGGTTGATGGTGCTGTTTATGTAGCACAGCCAGTAGCCGATAGTCCAGACTGTGCTGGGGATGCAGCTGGAGCAGAAGGTGTTGATGAGCACCATGACATTGTAAGGGGTCCAGGTGGCCACAAAGGCCACCAGGATGGCCATGATGGTACGGGTCACCTTCTTCTCCCGAGACGGTGGCGCTTTCTTCTTCTTGGGCGGCTGCTTGGTCATCTTCACGATTTTCCGCGCCACGTGGTTCTGCTTCTCCGTGGCGGGGACGATCTCCACCGTGGCGTTGGAGGGCGTGTAGCAGTCCCCCTTGGGAGACTTGGTCTTAATCTTGATGCAGGTGAGTTTGGAGCCGCCTGCCTTGGCCCGGTGGCGGGTTGGCTGCTGAACGAGCTCGGTGTTGCAGTTTGCTCTGGATGGCACCGCTTCTTCTTCTTTGTGGTTGGACGCCGCTGCACTGCCAGATGTCGAGTCGTTGGAGCTCTCTTTCTCCTCTCCGTGGGCACAGTTCTCCCTACCCCTGTCCACGCCCTCCATCTCCCCCTCTCCACCCGTGGTGGACGGGCCCTTGCCGTTCTGCAGTTTACCGTCGTGCTGGTTGGCCACGTCATCTATGGCTTCGGTCCTGCCCTGCCCTGTGTCCTCTGCTGTCACGTTGTTGTTGATGGGCTTGGCAGAATTACTGCACCTTGCCTGCTCGTGGGACAGGGCCTCTGGGTTGGGCCCTGACGGCTTCCTGGTCTCCTTCTTTACCCGGCTTTTACTGGCTATAGAGATCTGTATGTAGAGAATGACCATGATGATAACGGGCAGGTAGAAGGCTGCAATGGCCGTGCCGAAGGTGACTGCTGCATTAGAGAAGAACTGAATGTAACACTCCCTCTCAGGCACTGTTCGCCCGCCCACGATGAACTGCCAGAAAAGGATGGCCGGGGCCCACAGAATGAAGGACAGGACCCAGGCAGCAGCAATCATCATCCCGGCCATCTTGGTGGTCCTTTTGACAGGGTAGCTGAGGGGCTTTGTGACACAGAAGTATCTGTCAAAACTGATGATGAGTAGGTTCATGACAGATGCGTTACTCACTACATAGTCCAAGGCTAGCCACAGATCACACACCACAGGCCCTAAGGGCCAGTAGCCAATCACTATGTATACTGTATACAAGTTCATGGAACACAGCCCGATGATTAGGTCAGCACATGCAAGGCTGAATAAAAAGTAGTTGTTGACAGTCTGTAGGTTCCTATTGACCTTAATGGAAAGCATGACCAGGATATTTCCAATAACGGTGACCAGGCTGAGGGACCCAGCCACCAATACGATGAACACCACCTCCACAGTCTTGTATGGGCTTTCGGGTTCAGTGACAGGCCCTGCGTCAGTGCCTTCTGAGGCATTCCAGTAGGTGAAGTTGGTGAAATTGAACATCTCCATTGCATCTGGTCTTGGGGATGTTCTTCTATTCAGTTGGAGTTCAGGCGTTGAATTGCCTTTGCACCTAAGGAGGGAAACAGAGGAAAACAATGGATTAGATAATTAAGTAGCCTACATGCATCCATCAAAATTCGAATTTAGAGAAACTACTGAAAACTAGGGCTACTTCCACACATAACATCATTAACATGTATCTTTATTTAATAATAATGAATGTGTGCGACAAGGTGATTAGCAGAGATGAAAACAAAGTTGTTTACAAACAACGACGAGGACTAATGAGATTGTCGAGTTAAAACAAGACATTCGACAACTTGCTGGTGGTATACTGCTGTTGAAAACAGGCCTGGTAAACAAAAACTATTGTAGCCTACATGGGAGGAGATACTTTCAACAGGACAACGAGACAACCAGAAGTTGGAGAGGAAGCCACATACTGACAACAGTTACAAGAAAGACCCTTTTTGTCTCAACAAAAGAAAACACCGCAAATGAGATGTATTTCCTCCTATTGTTTACAAAAAAGCAATTGAATTGACAGACCAATACATTTGTCTCTTGTGTTGTGTTAGGTCTTACATGCAACAACATCTATTACCGGTAGGCGGTGATTCAGTGTAGGCCTAACAGGGTCATGCAGACCTAGCAGGAGCTCCCCACATCTACAGTAGCAATGCACTCTCTCACTATGCTGTTCCTTCCACCATTTCACTTGATGTTTTCACCCTGTACCCGATAAGCTATGTGCGTTTCAGGCAGGTAAGAGCTGGTAGTATTATATCCAGATGTGTTTCAGGCAGGTAAGAGCTGGTAGTATTATATCCAGATGTGTTTCAGGCAGGTAAGAGCTGGTAGTATTATATCCAGATGTGTTTCATGCAGGTAAGAACTGGTAGTATTATATCCAGATGTGTTTCAGGCAGGTAAGAGCTGGTAGTATTATATCCAGATGTGTTTCAGGCAGGTAAGAGCTGGTAGTATTATATCCAGATGTGTTTCAGGCAGGTAAGAGCTGGTAGTATTATATCCAGATGTGTTTCAGGCAGGTAAGAACTGGTAGTATTATATCCAGATGTGTTTCAGGCAGGTAAGAGCTGGTAGTATTATATCCAGCTGTGTTTCAGGCAGGTAAGAACTGGTAGTATTATATCCAGCTGTGTTTCAGGCAGGTAAGAGCTGGTAGTATTATATCCAGCTGTGTTTCAGGCAGGTAAGAACTGGTAGTATTATATCCAGCTGTGTTTCAGGCAGGTAAGAACTGGTAGTATTATATCCAGATGTGTTTCAGGCAGGTAAGAACTGGTAGTATTATATCCAGCTGTGTTTCAGGCAGGTAAGAACTGGTAGTATTATATCCAACTGTTTGGGGGACGGGCTCTGCAGCTCAAAGAAAAGACAAATTGATCCATGTGTTTTCAGGCCCCTAGTATTTTACCTTGTTTCGTGGCCTGTAGTCTATACTGTTAGCCTGCCTCAGACGAAGCTACCAGTTTCACGGTAAAGTGTTTGGAGGGAACATGCTCTCTGCACGTTTGCTACATCTCTGACAGTTTAATAATGGTTCAGCCGATGGCAGGGCGATCTCATTTGGTGTACAGCATCTGACTGAGTTACTCAGATTGTCTCTGAGTAATTTTTCACTTTGAGTGGTTGTTTTGTGATACTGGATGGTTCAGGGACCTGTTTGACTGTCACAATGCACAATTGGTTGATGTAAATGGGACTTAATGAGGAGGTATTGGCTGACAGGTCATTAACTGACACTGAACAGCTCCTTCTATCTTAGGTCCTTCTTTTAGGCTTATGCCCCTTTAACAGTTGAACACAGCCTCTGAATAACTAGCGATACAGTAATTTACTTATCTGCTCTGACAGAAATCCCTAATCATTGCATTAGGCACAGAGCTAAGCTGGACTAATCCCCATCAAATGTTTAAGTCCACCAATTTATATGTTAAAACATCCAACAATACAAACAGGACACACTTGTGGCTCACTAGAGAGAAGTGGATTAGAGAAAGGAAGTGGATGATTCAGTGAGGAGAGACTGAGGATGGGGGAGTCAGTATGTCCCTCGGCACATCTTTGTCCACCTCCAGCTAACATAAGCCTTCGTCCTACACCTGAAATCTCTGCCAGAAAAGCCAAAGCTTTGCCCTTCCGGAACCAAACAGAGACAGTCTCAAATCCCTTCTCTGTATTACCATGGCACATAAATGTGGCTTAAGGGCCTCTAGAGAAAGTATTATTCTAAATGTCTCCTCACCTTGTCATGGTGACATCACCCTGCTGAAGACATTGCATTCACACTCTACGGAGCCCAGCCAGTCAGTATTTGACATTTCCCTTGAGAGGATGGGACACAGACGCCTGATGCCCGATCCGGGGCTGCAGTCTGGTTACTCATTTGACTAAATGGGTAACACCTTATTTGTAGATGCTCTACGGACTATCAGTAACATTTCAACTAACTATCTACTAACCCTAACCGTAACCCTTATCCTGACCCTAAACTTAAGCCTTACCTTAGCCCTTATTTGAAACCTAACCCTAACCCTAGCAAGCAGTTGCTTATCAACAGATAATTTGTTGATAGTATGGCCATTTGTAAAGTATCCGGACTATCCAAATTAAATGTGACCTAGATGGTGTTCAACAAGTGAGTTGGGGTGGGCATTCTATGTTGTGTATTCTAGGTTTTGTATTTCTGTGTTTGCCCTGGTATGGTTCCAAATCATAGGCAGCTGTCGATCGTTGTCTCTGATTGAGAACCATAATTAGCAGCCTGTTTTCCCACTATGGGTTGTGGGTAGTTGTTTTCTGTGTCTTACCATACAGAACTGTTTCGGTTTTCATTTATTTCTCTTGTTCTTTTGTATTCAGGTTTCGGTTATATTTCATTAAAATATGGACACTTACCACGCTGCGCATTGGTCCGATCTTTCCTACTCCTCCTCAGAATGTTCATAGCATGTAATGACTACATCAAGCTTGTGACTACATACTTGTTGGATGCCTTTGCAATTTGATTTGGTTGTGTTTCAGATTATTTTGTGCCCAATAGAAATTAATGGTAAATAATGTATTGTGTCATTTATTATTAGTGTAAATAAGAATAGAATATGTTTCTAAACACTTCTACATTGATGTGGATGCTACCATGATTACGGATAATCCTGTGAATAATGATGAGTGAGAAAGTTAGTGGGTTAGAGATCATACCCCCAAGACTTGTGTCTTGCCCAACTCACGCCTCCCCCTTGAGCTTAATGAGCTGGCCTAGGTTATCCCTGCTTCAAGCCTATTACCAACGGGCATTGACCTTCCAGCCCAGTCCCGATCCTAGCAACCCACTGATACCAGCGGCGTAGAGCTCGGCAGCCGACAGCTGGAGTGGAAGAAACCTTTTTTATTAAAAACCACTCAGTGGGGTGTCCAGCTCAGGGGTAGGGCGACCCGTAGTTCATCAGGCTCTCCCAGGACTATAAGGCCAGGAAAACTATGAGACCAGGGAAACTATAAGACCAGAGGACCTATAAGACCAGAGAAACTATACGACCAGGGGAACTATACGACCAGGATAACTATAAGACCAGAGAAACTATAAGACCAGGGAAACTATAAGACCAGGGGAACTATAAGACCAGAGAAACTCTATGACCAGGGGAACTCTATGACCAGGGGAACAATAAGACCAGGGAAACTATAAGACCAGGGAAACTATAAGACCAGGGAAACTATAAGACCAGGGAAACTATAAGACCAGGGAAACTATAAGACCAGGGAAACTATAAGACCAGGGAAACTATAAGACCAGGGAAACTATAAGACCAGGGAAACTATAAGACCAGAGGAACTGTAAGACCAGGGAAACTATACGACCAGGGAAACTATAAGACCAGAGGAACTGTAAGACCAGAGGAACTGTAAGACCAGGGAAACTATAAGACCAGGGGAGCTATAAGACCAGGGGAACTATAAAACCAGGGAAACTATAAGACCAGGGGAACTATAAGACCAGGGAAACTATAAGACCAGGGAAACTATACGACCAGGGGAACTGTAAGACCAGGGAAACTATAAGACCAGGGAAACTATAAGACCAGGGGAACAATAAGACCAGGGGAGCTATAAGACCAGGGGAGCTATAAGACCAGGGGAACTATAAGACCAGGGAAACTATAAGACCAGGGAAACTATAAGACCAGGGAAACTATAAGACCAGGGGAACTATAAGACCAGGGAAACTATAAGACCAGGGAAACTATAAGACCAGGGAAACTATAAGACCAGGGAAACTAGAGTGATGGTATACTTTCTACGCTTGGCAACTGTTATTATTAAATAAATATTTAGTTTTACACCTTCGGATGTGCGTCACCAACCCTTCACCTGTGGACCTGGAGGTACTCACCGTAATGGGACCTAGTGTCCCACGACATTGAATGGTATAGTCACCGTGTCATGCCTTAGTCCCACGAGAATAAATTATACAGTCACCGTGTCATGCCTTAGTCCCACGAGAATAAATGGTATAGTCACCGTGTCATGCCTTAGCCTAACATCCTAAGACATTGCTATACACCCCATGCATGGACCCACATGGTAACAAAGAGAGGAAGCCCTCTGTTTTATTTTGGTCACTCTAGCAAGTGGAAATCCACTCCCTGTTTTTATTTAAGCAAAGCCCTTTACAATCAGTCTACTTGTCCTATGGATACCCTAGCCAATCCTAGGGTATCCAACCCGATCCTGCCCCTCCCCAAACCCCCAGTCCCCGTTGTTATTATCTTCTTCCAGAATGACGTCAAAAAAGGGGGTTAGTGGAAGTTCACGTTTCACTGCACGTATACTCCGTTCTGGTAATTCCCCGGGCTCCACTTTTGGGTGAAGGTGAAGGTGCTGACGATGGAAGTAAACCTGCTGATGCTGCAATCCCTGGTTGACCGCGAGCAGAGCTGCTCGGCCCTCTCCTTCCTGTTTTTCAGATTTTCACGATGAATTCCCGCCTTTATGGCCTCCTGCTCTCTCCGACCGAGAATTAGCTGTAGCTCAGCAGGAGTGAGAGTTACATCCAACCCCCGAGTCACGACACATGCTCACCTCTCACCATTACCAATAACAGGGGAGGTTAGTATGTCTTG
This sequence comes from Oncorhynchus clarkii lewisi, assembly GCF_045791955.1. Classification (NCBI taxonomy): domain Eukaryota; kingdom Metazoa; phylum Chordata; class Actinopteri; order Salmoniformes; family Salmonidae; genus Oncorhynchus; species Oncorhynchus clarkii. Next base: position 9,825,404 of record NC_092167.1, read on the forward strand.
GGGGTATGATCTTTGACCGTGTGTAACTTTCTCACTCATCAGTATCCACGATTCATTTCTCCATTGTTTTCAGCAATACAATGTAGCTCATTATTTGAATTCTTTATTTTATACAGTCTTTATTGCTCATCTTTATCAAAAGGTGTCAATCATTTCTGAACTCACTCTATATCCCCCAGTGATTGGTGCCGAGACACAAAACGTGACAGGGAGATAATGGTGCCATTACAGCCTGTGAGGTGAATAATGGTATCTCCCCTGCAGTCGTTGACTTACAGGTGTAGGCTTCCAGCTGTACAGCGGCCCCGCTGTGCGTGTGTACAGTTCAAACCGCCTGAGGCGAGGCCTGGAGGCTCAAGCATGGCCATCAATCATTGAGGTTGCCTCTCATCAGTCATCAGTCATCACTGAGATCCAGTGCACCTGGGTGATCTACACCATAGACTGCATTCATACACAAAAGCACACATTTCAGGCTCCTAAAGATTTTATGTTTATTTTCGATTGCCCTGTCATGTACAGTGCCTTGCGAAAGTATTCGGCCCCCTTGAACTTTGCGACCTTTTGCCACATTTCAGGCTTCAAACATAAAGATATAAAACTGTATTTTTTTGTGAAGAATCAACAACAAGTGGGACACAATCATGAAGTGGAACGACATTTATTGGATATTTCAAACTTTTTTAACAAATCAAAAACTGAAAAATTGGGCGTGCAAAATTATTCAGCCCCTTTACTTTCAGTGCAGCAAACTCTCTCCAGAAGTTCAGTGAGGATCTCTGAATGATCCAATGTTGACCTAAATGACTAATGATGATAAATACAATCCACCTGTGGGTAATCAAGTCTCCGTATAAATGCACCTGCACTGTGATAGTCTCAGAGGTCCGTAAAAAGCGCAGAGAGCATCATGAAGAACAAGGAACACACCAGGCAGGTCCGAGATACTGTTGTGAAGAAGTTTAAAGCCGTATTTGGATACAAAAAGATTTCCCAAGCTTTAAACATCCCAAGGAGCACTGTGCAAGCGATAATATTGAAATGGATGGAGTATCAGACCACTGCAAATCTACCAAGACCTGGCCGTCCCTCTAAACTTTCAGCTCATACAAGGAGAAGACTGATCAGAGATGCAGCCAAGAGGCCCATGATCACTCTGGATGAACTGCAGAGCTCTACAGCTGAGGTGGGAGACTCTGTCCATAGGACAACAATCAGTCGTATATTGCACAAATCTGGCCTTTATGGAAGAGTGGCAAGAAGAAAGCCATTTCTTAAAGATATCCATAAAAAGTGTCGTTTAAAGTTTGCCACAAGCCACCTGGGAGACACACCAAACATGTGGAAGAAGGTGCTCTGGTCAGATGAAACCAAAATTGAACTTTTTGGCAACAATGCAAAACGTTATGTTTGGCGTAAAAGCAACACAGCTGAACACACCATCCCCACTGTCAAACATGGTGGTGGCAGCATCATGGTTTGGACCTGCTTTTCTTCAGCAGGGACAGGGAAGATGGTTAAAATTGATGGGAAGATGGATGGAGCCAAATACAGGACCATTCTGGAAGAAAACCTGATGGAGTCTGCAAAAGACCTGAGACTGGGACGGAGATTTGTCTTCCAACAAGACAATGATCCAAAACATAAAGCAAAATCTACAATGGAATGGTTCAAAAATAAACATATCCAGGTGTTAGAATGGCCAAGTCAAAGTCCAGACCTGAATCCAATCGAGAATCTGTGGAAAGAACTGAAAACTGCTGTTCACAAATGCTTTCCATCCAACCTCACTGAGCTCGAGCTGTTTTGCAAGGAGGAATGGGAAAAAATGACAGTCTCTCGATGTGCAAAACTGATAGAGACATACCCCAAGCGACTTACAGCTGTAATCGCAGCAAAAGGTGGCGCTACAAAGTATTAACTTAAGGGGGCTGAATAATTTTGCACGCCCAATTTTTCAGTTTTTGATTTGTTAAAAAAGTTTGAAATATCCAATAAATGTCGTTCCACTTCATGATTGTGTCCCACTTGTTGTTGATTCTTCACAAAAAAATACAGTTTTATATCTTTATGTTTGAAGCCTGGCAAAAGGTCGCAAAGTTCAAGGGGGCCGAATACTTTCGCAAGGGACTGTACACTGTTTCCTCCTTGGCTAAAACCTATTTTTTATGTTAGATTATCTTATGAATATATCTATATTTATATTGCCTTCCTGTGATTTGTGGTGTAGTCCCATCTCCCATGTCATTGATTTCCACTGTCCCCATTTCCCCATGTTCAGTAAGTTTAAAAAATAAACGCCAAGGAGAGTAAGTTGCTGCTGTGGGGTGGATGTGTGAATAAATAAGTTGAGTATTGTTCCACATTTGGACTTAGCTGGTCCTGGAGCTGGATCACTAGACAGCGTTCGGCGGTCGGCTCCTCTCCTTGTTCGGGCAGCGTTCGGCGGTCGACGTCACCGGCCTTCTAGCCATCGCCGCTCCATTTTTCATTGTTCCATTTGTTTTGTCTTGTTCCCCGCACACCTGGTTATAATTCCCTAATTACATTGTGTATATATATATTCCACTGTTCCCCCACATGTCCTTGTGTGGAGTTATTTGTTTTGTTACATGTTCAGTGTGTTGCGCCAGGCTGGTTATTTCCTCCCTGGGTATTCTTGTGTAACCCATCGGAGGTTGGATTATTACGTTTGTTTTTGTGACTGTATTTAGCGCAGTTCTCTTTTGCATGTTGGCTGGAGGTTTGACGCTGTTGTGTCCGTTGTGCTTCTGCCCAATAAAGAGTGCGCCTGCTCACAACTCTCTGCTCTCCTGCACCTGACTTCAAACACCAGTAGCGCATACGCTGACAGGCAGGGAGGGCCAACTTCTCCCTTTTTCTGCATTTATGTGGGTATCCATTTTCTCTGTACTGTCTAACCCCAGACAAGTCAGATCACCAGTATGCAAAACGTAAAGAAAAGTTTTCCCGAAATCTAATAAATCAAACTGATAGTTTTGACCAAAATGTTTTTTTTAGGTACACTTTCCAGGTCATATTTGTTAGATTCACAAGCGATATTCTGACTTCACCTATGTCCTGGGAGACACACAAGCATAATTTAATCTTGATTCTGTATAAAACATGCAAGGGAATGTGATTACAGGGGACCGGGTTATTTAGCTGCACTTAAAGTGATGCATTATGCTGACTCCCCAGGGTACAGATTCTCATTCCCATCTCCGAGCACTGATTCAAGGTAAAGCCCAGGGCAGTTACCCTCTGTTTCAGATGATTAGATGCGTTTTTATTGCCTGCTCTCCATGGGAATACACAGGGTTAAGGCCTTTGTTTACTGAGTTGTTTGTGGCGAGGCATGCCTGGAATACACAGGCCTTCTGCTGCACCACAGCAGAACATTGTTTTCGGGATAGTAAAACGTTTTCACGTGTACACTTGAACGACTAAAATCAGACATACAGTATGTAGAAAAACAGATAATGAGAACTAACAATCTCCTAAATTAAAGTCGGGGAGAACCCCATTAATTTTGTTATAATGTTTGAGTCACTCAGATAGTATAAGAACATGACAGAAGCCGTGACAAATTGTATAGAATTGCTGGAAATAAGCTTTAAAACAAGTCTCTGCTGCCAAGAGGACGGCCTCAAAAATGTTGGGTCAGAGACATCACCATTGGTCACACCCACTACCACGCCCCCCCCAAGATCAATAACGTTCAACACTCCTCTCAGCGGTATTACATGGGTCTGTTCCAGGAAGAACATATCAGGTTAGTTACTAATGCTGCTGAGCTTAAGGGCAGGCTGATTCCAGTGCAGTTAGTAGTGGGGAAATAAATGCTTATATTGAATGTCTGCAGTTCTATCTAAAGAGGTTGTCTTAGGATCAAAGTTGTATTTTAGTGGAATGTCAGAATCAGACTGTCACGTCTGTCGGACGAAGGAGAAAAAGGTGCAGCGTGGTATGCGTACATTCTAATTTATTAAAAGAATGAACACTGACAAACCGTGACGCTAATATGAATGGTGCAGACAGGCAACTAAACATAGAACAAGAACCCACAAACACAAAAGGGAAAATGGCCACCTAAATATAATCCCCAATCAGAGACAACGATAAACAGCTGCCTCTGATTGGGAACCATATCAGGCCACCATAGACATATAAATACCTAGACATACAAAACCCCTAGACATACAAAAACCCTAGACATACAAAAACCCTAGACAATACAAAACTAGCATACCCACCCTCGTCACACCCTGACCCAACCCAACCAATAAAACAGAGATATTAAAGGTCAGAGTGTGACACAGACTACATGTTGCTCAAGTCACCAATGTGTACACACACACCTGAAAATGTTATTATGTGAAAATCAGTCAGAACGGCATTTAGACTGTACTAGGCGTTGTGTTCGTGCCCTATTGTCTGTACAAACCCATTTGAATGAAAGTGTTTTGGAATTGTTTACAGATTAAATGTTGATCTTTCACTGTGAGGTTGACAACCCGGTTAGGTAAATATTGTCTCGTTTCATCATAAGTGTGTGTTAAGGGCATGCAAAATGGGAAACGGTATTGAATACACCCACACATCAATAAACTGCCAGTATGTTATATTTGTGATTCCTATAGGCTATTGTGATCTTCAGTCACTGGATTATGCATACTGTATGTAGTTTATTCAATACGGTTTGCGTTCATTTCCTTGGAGCATCAAACACAGTGGGATCATAATGTGAGCCACAGGACCTTTCCCTTGATAGCAGCCTGGAGAAACCTATACATTTGAACCCAGAGCGTGATCCACTTCTCATGGGATGTTTTGACCTTTATATACCTCCCATGGAAAGATGTCTCTCTGATATTGCAAACAGCTTGGGAGGCAGACAAGCAGTCATCAGATCAAATCAAAGGGGATTTTTCACATGCGCCGAATACAACAACCTTACCGTGAAATGCATACTTACAAGCCCTTAACCAACAATGTAGTTCAAGGAATAGAGTTAAGAAAAGATTTACTAAATAAACTAAAGTGAAAATAAAATCTCAAAGTAACACAAGAAAATTACATAACAATAACAAGGCTATATACAGGGGGTACCGGTACCGAGTCAATGTGAGGGGGTACAGGTTATTCGAGGTAATTTGTAATGTGACTATGCACAGATAATAAACAGCGAGTAGCAGCAGTGTAAAAACAAAGGGTCAATGTATATAGTCCGGGTGGCCATTTAATGAATTATTCAGCAGTCTTATGGCTTTGGGGTAGAAGGAGCCTTTTGATAATTCCTCTGACACCGCCTAGTGTATAGGTCCTTCATGTCAGGAAGCTTGGCCCCAGTGATGTACTGGGCAATACGCACTGCCCTCTCTAGTGTCTTTTTGAGGATCTGGGAACCCATGCCAAATCTTTTCAGTCTCCTGAGGGGGAAAGGTATTGTCGTGCCCTCTTTACAACTGTCGTGGTGTGTTGGACCATGATAGTTCATTGTTGATGTGGATACCAATGAACTTGAAACTCTCGACCAGCTCTACATCAGCCCCGTCGATGTTAATGGGGGCCTGTCCGGCCATCCTCTTCATATAATCCACAATCTGCTCCTTTGTCTTGCTCACATTGAGGGAGAGGTTGTTGTCCTGGCACCACACTGCCAGGTCTCTGACCTCCTCCCTATAGGCTGTCTCATCGTTGTCAGTGATCAGGCCTACCACTGTTGTGTCATCAGCAAACTTAATGATGGTGTTGGAGTCGTGCTTGGCCACACAGTCATAGGTGAACAGGGAGTACAGGAGGGGACTAAGCACGCACCCTTGAGGGGCCTCACTGTTGAGTATCAGCGTGGCAGATGTGTTGTTGCCTACCCTTACCACCTGGGGGCAGCCTGTCAGGAAATCCAGGATCCAGTTGCAGAGGGAGGTGTTTAGTCCCAGGGTCCTTAGCTCAGTGATGAGCTTTGTGGGCACTAAGGTGTTGAACGCTGAGCTGTAGTCAATGAACAGCATTCTCACATAGTTGTTCCTTTTGTCCAGGTGGGAAAGGGCAGTGTGGAGTGTGATTGAGATTGCGTCATCTGTGGATCTGTTGGGGCAGTATGTGAATTGGAGTGGGTTTCCGGCATGGTGTTGATGTGAGCCATGACCAGCCTTTCAAAGCACTTCATGGCTACCGACGTGAGTGCTACAGGGCGGTATTCATTTAGGCAGGTTACCTTCGCTTTCTTGGGCACAGGGACTATAGTGGTCTGTTTGAAACATGTAGGTATTACAGACTCGGTCAGGGAGAGGTTGGAAATGTCAGTGAAGACACTTGCCAGTTGGTCCGTGTATGCTTTGAATACATGTCCTGGTAATCCGTCTGGCCCTACGGCTTTGTGAATGTTGACCTGTTTTAAGGTCTTGCTTACATCGGCCACGGTGAGCGTGATCACACAGTCACCCGGAACAGCTGGTGTTCTCATGCATGCTTCAGTGTTGCTTGCCTATAAGTGAGCATAAAATTCATTTAGCTGATCTGGTAGGCTCGCGTCACTGGGCAGCTCTTGGCTGTTTCCCTTTGTAGTCCGTAATATTTGTCAAGCCCTGCCACATCCGACGAGCGTCAGAGCTGGTATAGTAGGATTCAATTTTAGTCCTGTATTGATGCTTTGGCTTTTTGACGGTTCATCTGAGGGCATAGTGGATTAGTGTCCCTCTTCTTGAAAGCGGCAGCTGTAGTCTTAAGCTCGATGCGGATATTGCCTGTAATCCATGGCTTCTGGTTGGGAAATATACGTACAGTCACTGTGGGGATGGCGTCTTCGATGCACTTATTGATGAAGCTGGTGACTGTGATGGTATACTCTTCAATGCCACTGGATGAATTCTGGAACATTTTCCAGTCTGTGCTATCAAAACAGTCCTGTAGCGTAGCATCCTCGTGATCTGACCACTTCCGTATTGAGCGAGTCACTGGTACTTCTTGCTTTAGTATTTGCTTGTAAGCCATAATCAGGAGGATAAAATTATGGCCAGATTTGCCAAATGGAGGGTGAGGGAGAGCTTTGTATGTGTCTCTGTGTGTAGAGTAAAGGTGGTCTAGAGTTTTTTCCCCCCTCTGGTTGCACATAGAAATGAGGTAAAACATATTTAAGTTTGTCTGCATTAAAGTCCCCGACCACTAGGAGCACCGCTTCTGGATGAGCATTTTCTTGTTTGCTTATGGCCTTATACAGCTCGTTGAGTGTGGTCTTAGTACCAGCATCGGTTTGTGGTGGTAAATAGATGGCTACGAATAATATAGATGAGAACTCTCTTCGTAGATAGTGTGGTCTACAGCTTATCATGAGGTATTCTATCTCAGACGAGCAATACCTCGAGACTTCTTAAAAAATAAACATTGCGTACCAGCAGTTATCGACAAATACACACACACCCCCGCCCCTTGTCTTACCAGACATATCTGCTCTGTCCTGCCGATGCACAGAGAAGACAGCCAGCTCTATATTATCTGTGGCGTCGTTCAGCCACGTCTCGGTGAAACATAAAATATTACAGTTTTTAATGTCCCATTGGTAGGACAGTTGTAGATCATCAAGTTTGTTTTCCAATGATTGCACGTTGGCTGGAGGAAAAGGGGGAGGAGGGTGAGGTGCCTTGTAGGAATTTGCTGATGAGTAGGTAAACCACCACTTCCCTGTGTATTATTGGCCAACGTGCAATCACAAATACTTACAATGTACCCCGCCCTCCTCCCCCTTTTCCTCCATCTTTTCTTCAGCTGATGACTGAGATTTGGGCCTCTTCTTGACAAAGCAGTATATCCTTTGCTTCGGAATCTTAAAATAAAAACATCTTCATCCAGTTTGAGGTGCGTAATCGCTGTTCTGATGTTCAGAAGCTCTTTTCGGTCATAAGAGACAGCAACATTATCAACAACATTATGTACAAAATGAGTTACAAACAATACCAAAAAATAAGGATTAGGAGCACGTAAAACGGCAGCCATCGCCTCCGGCGCCATGTTTCCTCAGCATGGAAATGTCTGAGCAGGTGTGACAAAGCATACAGTTCACAGGCGCCGCTGAAGTGGCAGAGTGGACACAAAGCGCGAGGGGTTAATGGAGAGTTGACAAGCAGTAAATGACATTCAAGCCGATGAAAAAAACACTCTGGGGTGTGCAAACACTGCCTGCTGTCCTCTCCAGAGATCACTGACGGGCCATGTGGCACTGTACGTGTGTAGAAGATGGAAGTGTGTTTGTCTGTGTGTCTGTATGTGTGTGTGTGTCTGTGAGTGTGTGTGTCTGTGAGTGTGTGTGTCTGTGAGTGTGTGTGCGCATGTGTGTCTGTGTTGTGCATGAAGAGCAGAGTAACCTTGATCCTCCCAGATAGTATGTGACACCTCCTCATCAGCTTGGGTCGGTCCCCACTGTGAGGGTGAACCGAATCATAAAAACACCTCTGCTCTCCCTCCATTGCTTTAGATCACGTCAAACTCATTCCACAGAGGGCCGAGTGTCTGTGGGTTTTCGCTCCTCCCTTGTAATTGATTTATGAATTAAGGTCACCTATTAGTAAGGAACTCCCCTCACCTGGTTGTCTTCATTGAAAGGAAAGAATAAAAACCAGCAGACACTAGGCTCTCCATGGGTTGAGGTTGACACCTCTGCTTTAGATGAACCCCCTCTACTCCTTAGAAGATGAAGAGCCCACAACCTGACCTTTACATGCCACTTCCTAGAAATTACATTCATCCTGATGTACCACAAATGATACTTCCCCAAATACAAGGTCTGTCAGTTTAAAGTGTCCCCTAGCTCTCTGAGAATGCACATACTGTATATGTGCTTATTCATATGCTGGCTAGTTTTCTACAGCAGTCTCCAATGCCATCTGTGAAAAATGACAGTGTCATGTACGACCTCTGTCATCTTGTCAGACCACACCACCAATAGGGCTGTTCTGATTTACAGCACTAGAGTAGGAGCTCTTTACACAGGAACAACTTAGCAAATGCCACAAAATAGACCTTGGACAATGTAATGCAAAGGTTCAACTCATAGGTCATTCCTGAAGATGAAGCATTCGCCAACTATAGGACTAACTGTTTTGCTCTACAAAGTTTATCTAGTCCTTCCTTGCCCAGTTATGCAAATACCACAGTATGACAGTATGAATATGCAAAGTTGTTTTGTCAGATGAAGAGCAAGATAAATATAACCTATCACTTAGTCTGCTTTCAATTGGTAACAGTTTCTGAGCCATATGGGCAGGTCAAATATCGCACAGTGATTTGACAAAATTGCTATGGAAAACGAAGATACACACAGCCCAAATTCTAATGACAAAAGAAACAAAGTTCTCAAGCAGACGAGTCAATTTCCTCCTGTCAAATTGAGTGTCCCCGCGTGGCTGCCACCACTTGACAAACACAATCACGCTGCTTACCCAAATGCTACCAATATTGCCTTTCACTACACATTACTGCGTTCATAATTGACCTTCGACTGAAAAACACTGGACGTATGTTTCCTGTGTTAGATGAACGGTAATTAGAAGTCTTTGTGTATTGGTGAAGTGCAGTGCATTTTCAGTAATCTTGCGATCATATAAAATCTAAACTAGATACCATGTTTTTAGAGTTAGGACAACCATTGTTTATGCACTGAAAGAATGCAGACCTCCTGTACGAACAGGGATAATTAAGTCAAATCAGACTTTATAACACAGCAAGACTTCTGACACGGCAGAGAGTAAGAGTTATTAGCTCCAGTGAAATCTTGTTTTGGAAAGTGTCCCAGGTGTCATTGTTGGCAGACGGATGTGCCATGTTTTCCACTGGGATACAAGGACAGTAGCGGCACCCCTGAAATAGCTCATTATCGACAGGCAGACATATTAACGCCAACATCTGGCAGCCAGGTCATCACTCTGGCGGAATGCCGTAGGTGACAACTGCCGGGACAGGCACCATGTTTGGGAGGGGGTAATGGCACGGAAAGAATGTGCACAATGGTAACTGTCACTGGTACACCTTGATGGGCTAACACTCTAAAAACAGACACTTCCCATCAGCTTGTCACTATATTTGCAGTATTCTTCCCGGCAGTGCTAATGACATATACAAATATTTGTTTTTGAATCGAAAGATAACTAAATCCTGCTGTGGCACGTAGCAAGATATAGTGCTGGGTTCAGCCTCATTGGAGAAGACCGAGGTATCCTGGAAAACAGAATCACTACAGTGTTGTGCTTGGCTGAGGCTACGGTCATGAAACTTATTACACTTGGTAATGTGACGCTCTACATGGCCACTGTCATCATCTGAGCGTATCTCCCAGGTTATACGCTCCCGTAGAGAATGACAATATATCCCGTTTCCTTTTTTATACTGCTGGGGGACTCTCCTGTTGTCCACAGCCATCCATACTATGCATGGCAATGAGCGGGCCTGCCGCTGGCTCATTGTGGTTTTCACACGGTGCCGCACCGCCTCTCCACTCTCTAGGTGTTTGTGGCTCAGTAGTCGTATCACGTTGCAGAAATAACCCATTGGCCCTGCCCTGCGCTGAGGCCTCCTCTATAAAGCTTGGTTCCATTACGCCCTGTTCTACAGTGAAGGTCCAGAGCCAGCTGTCTCACGGGTACAGGGAGAGGAACAGGTCTCTGGATCTTTTACAGATGCTGGGAACAAACTTGGAGCAACATGGAATTAGGGAATTAATGGAAACAATTTGGTCCAGTAATTAGATTATGGAAATGAAGCACACCTGGTGTGAAGGAGCACATCCTCCAATCTGATGAACAAAGTCTTCAGTGATTATGAATAGAGCAATCTACAGTACACTACATATACATATACAAATTTGGCTATTTCAGTCACACCCTTTTCTGACAGGTGTATAACATCGAGCACACAGCAATAATCTCCATAGACAAACATTGGCAGTAGAATGGCCTTACTGAAGAGCTCAGTGACTTTCAACGTGGCTCCGTCACCTTTCCAACAAGTCACTTCGTCAAATTTCTGCCCTGTTCCAGTGAAGGGAAATCTTAAAGCTACAGCATACATTCTAGATGATTCTGTGCTTCCAACTTTGTGGCAACAGTTTGTGGAAGGTCCTTTCTTGTTTTAACATGACAATGCCCCCGTGCACAAAGCGACATCCATACAGAAATGTTTTTTTTAGATTGGTGTGGAAGAACTTAACTGGCCTGCAGAGCCCTGACCTTAACCCCATCGAACACCTTTGGGGTGAATTGGAACGCTGACTGCGAGCCAGGCCTAATCGCCCAACATCAGCTACAGGAAATGCTGGGAAGGCTTTACCGTAGCAATGTGGAAAGCCTTCCCAGAAGAATGGAAGCTGTTATAACAGCAAAGGGGGGGGGGGGGGACCAGCTACATATTAATGGCCATGATTTTGGAATGAGATGTTCGACAAGCAGGTGTCCACATAGTAGTGTATGTAAGGACTTTGGAATGTGATGATTTGGTGAAATGGAAGTGTGAACAAAAACGTTATTTATATTGGTCGCTGAATGTTGATAATACTGGTATGATATGGTTAGTATGGTGGTTTTGAGGATCTATAACGACTCTAGCCTTTTCACTGCATTAAGAGAGTTCATCTCGTTCTCTCTCTCTCTGAATGTATTACATTGAGGACATCAATTGACTCTGGGTAATGAGCCCTTATCGTACGAGTGCAGTCAGTTGTTGTACAGTGTAGGGTTCAGTCTCATAATGTGTGGGATGTGGAGGACTCAATGCACTACCCACTTTATGGGAGAGACAAGGGCAAGAGATATGCATTCAGGTCAAGATGGAATGTTTTCTTTAGTAGATTAAGGCCATTTGAAACGCCGCGTCTGAGTGGTTTTACTCTCAGCACCAAAATACCAAAGTCATGACTCGTGGAGTACTTTAGGGTTTATGCCAGTATGAACAGCCAGGACATCTCGGTGATTGGATGAGTCAAGTGTTATTTGAGAATGCACAGTGAATTGCACACCGGATTCAGCATGGTACTCAGGGGACAGTCTTTCCTAGAATGTGTTATTAGATGTTAACTTGCTGGTAGGTACTATGATTTAACTGTCATATAACGCAAGTGGAGTCCTCTCACACACACAGTGCTTTTGGGAAAGTATTCAGAGTCTTTTTCTCCCCCCCCCAAAAAAATTACGATACAGCCTTATTCCAAAATGGGTTAAATAAATGTTTTTCTTCATCAATCTACACACAATACCCCATAATGGTAAAGTGAAAACAGGTTTTTAAAAACAGAAATACCTTATTTACATAAGTATTCAGACCCTTTGCTTTGAGATTAGAAATGGAGCTCAGGTGCATCCTGTTTCCATTGATCATCCTTGAGATGTTTCTACAACTTGATTGTAGTCTACCTGTGGTAAATTCAATTGATTGGACATTATTTGGAAAGGCACACACATCTGTCTATATAAGGTCCCACAGTTGACGGTGCATGTCAGAGCAAAAAACCAGCCATGAGGTTGAAGGAATTGTCCGTAGAGCTCAGAGACAGGATTGTGTCGAGCTTCACATTTCTGCAGCATTGAAGGTCCCCAAGAACACATCTGGAGGAAACCTGGCACCATCTCTACGGTGAAGCATGGTGGTGTCAACATAATGTTGTGGGGATGTTTTTCAGTGGCAGGGACTGGAAGACTAGTCAAGATTGAGGGAAAGATGAACGGTGCAAAGTACAGAGAGATCCTTGATGAAAACCTGCTTGAGAGCGCTCAGGACATCAGACTGGGGCGAAGGTTCACCATCCAACAGAACAACGACCCTAAGCCCACAGTCAAGACAATACAATAGTGTCTTCGGGACAAGTCTCTGAACATCCTTGAGTGGCCCAGCCAGACCCCAGACTTGAGTCCGATCTAAAAATCTCTGAAGAGACCTGAAAATAGCTGTGCAGCGATGCTCCCCATCCAACCTGACAGAGCTTGATAATTCTGCAGAGAAGAATGGGAGAAACTCCCCAGATACAGGTGTGCCAAACTTGTAGCGTCATACCCAAGAAGACTCAAGGCTGTAATCGCTACCAAAGGTGCTTCAACAAAGTACTGACTAAGTTTCTCAATACTTATGAAAATGTGATATTTCAGTTATGTTTAATACATTTGCAAACATTTCTAAAAAAAATTTTTGTGGGGTATCGTATGTAGATTGATGAGAGAAAAAAAAACAATTGAATACATTTTAGAATAAGGCTGTAACATAAAATGTGGGAAAAGTCAAGGGGTCTGAATACTTTCTGAATGCACCGTACATAATCAGTATAATGGAGTTTATCCTACTTCAATCACAAATGGAATCTTAACCTTGTAAACTGAATAGAGTAACAGCAATCATTTAAATTCACACCATAGATATAATAAAGCATTAATACCTTTTTCCAAATATAGGCTCCCTCTTTAAAGAGAACACAGGACGCCTGTGTCGTTCTCCGCCATGATGTCGCTCTCTCTCCTTCTGTGTGAATCAGCGTGGCTGTCTACTCAATCTTAATTGCCCTGTATAGTGTTCTGCCACCATCGCCGTCACCACACCCCTGTCCTCTCCCCGTCCCCCCTCTGTGTCCTGCTTGTGATGTATTGCTCCTGCACTCTCCGTAGATGGAAAGCTCTGCTGCTCATTAAGATGGAGGAAGATAGCAGGAGTGAAAGGAAAGGCAGATGAAAGGAAGGAGATAAAACATGGGCCTGTTGGATTTGTTCCACTTCATTGTTTTTGTATTTTCAGCCTCTTCCTCTACCTTTCTCCTTTGACACAGAGCTTGACGACAAAGCCAAGCTACATTGTCCTTGAGCAGGTTGTTCCATTCACCTGAATGTTCTTGCCTGCTTTCCTGGCTGCTCCCGTTTGCACAGGTCAGATAGAATAGATGTATAACACATAGGAATAGCTCAAGGGAAAATGTGCTATAGTTAAAGGGAATACCTATAACCATACTACCCTGTTCACATTACTTGGCAGTTTTTCCAACAGGTTCAAGTTGTCTCTGAACCGCACCTTTTGTTCTGTAGCTTGACTTGACTCATTTTGTTACCGCCAGGTACAATCCAGGACACACACTTGCAACCTGTGTAGCTTCCTCACAGTGGGTTGTGGGAATTGCGGTTCAAGAATCATTAATGCATGAAGGTTCTCTGTGGTCATTGACCTGCAGTAGAATCTGTCTAACACTTGTAGAGAGACAACTTCAACTGTGTCAGATAAGGGAGGAACAAAATGTGCCACATGCCAGACAAGTGGGCGACAACATTCCCTTGCAGTAATCTCCAGCCCAAAGCCCTGTGATGTGTGACTGGAAATGAAACAGGCTGACGGATGCTAATCCACGGAATACAACCTTGATCCAAGCATCAGATTCCCAATGCACAGCAATCACAGACACTAAGACTTTGAGAGGCGATGTCAGGACAGGTGGGAGCAGAGGGTGATCGTGACAGAAATCACTTAGGTAGGTCTTATCTCTGCTTCATCTTACTGTCATTACCTCTCATTCCCCTCCCAATGCAAAAGCCTCAGTATAGATGAATACATGACAGGTTGTATATAACCCGACCACGCATGCTGCTATTAGCACAGAGTCAAAAAGAAGATGGAATTCACACGGTACCTCAGAGCCTGTTAATGGGATTTCTCACATTGTCTGCTCTCCTGACCTTAAACACGCCAACATAGTGTGTTAATCAGCTTCCATCAGTCCCTCAACATTGTCTGCTCTCCTGACCTTAAACAGGCCTGCATAGTGTGTTAATCAGCTTCCATCAGTCCCTCAACATTGTCTGCTCTCCTGACCTTAAACAGGCCTGCATAGTGTGTTAATCAGCTTCCATCAGTCCCTCAACATTGTCTGCTCTCCTGACCTTAAACAGGCCTGCATAGTGTGTTAATCAGCTTCCATCAGTCCCTCAACATTGTCTGCTCTCCTGACCTTAAACACGCCTGCATAGTGTGTTAATCAGCTTCCATCAGTCCCTCAACATTGCTTATTGTTTATAACTTTTGCTGTGCTGGACCCAACATTATGACACTTTAGACAATGGTTACATATTTTCACCAATACCAGGCATTCTTGATCAAGTCCTCTCAAAAAGATGCTAATGAATGTCCTAATGCTCTACCCATTGACATTGTCAGAACAAGCCTCTTAAAATTGCTCAAAAAAACAAACTCCTCCAATTAGCGCTCAGTCTCGAAAGCCCAGCTATATATTTCACAGGCACTGTCATAAATTAATCATGCTGTATATTAAACACTTCAGTTTCCCACTTTTCTCTCAACTCATTTGCATTACAGTGAGGGGCCGTCCCGGCAGGAATAGCTGTCCAAAACGGTTACTGCTTCATTAAATGATGCTCACAGACTTTACTAATAGTGCCTGATTTCTTAGACAATGATCACATAGTTTACTTTTCAAACATGAACGGCCACAGGGGAAGAAGTGCAACAGAGATGTATGAGCAAATCCTATAATTGAGCCAGGTAAGCAGTACGATGAAGGGACTTTCCACTGGGGAAGATCGGCCTCAGTGTTCATACAGTTCTTCAACAGGGACGGACAAACCAATAAGCCGTGAAGACAGAACAAAATCAGCCTCATTAATTAATTAGGAATGTGGACGCAAGAAGAACTTATGATGCAGCGCTTTGGCAATTTGAAGACACAAGGTCTCAGCCGCACAGTTAGCCCCCCTCAGCTCTCTTGCTCTCCCTCTCCTCGCCTGCAGAATTGCATTCCCCAGTGTTCTGATGGACACCACAACTCAGAATCTCCAGAGGCACCAGGCTGCCGGACTTTGGCACATAAATCCCCACTCTCATGCCCCTCGAGACACAGCTAATTGGGTTTGCGGATTGGTAGGAGCAAATACAGTGCGCCCGACACAGCATCTCATCAAAACTCGAGCCCAGAGCCAATCAAAAATCAAGGCCTAGCAGCAAAAGCATTCATTACAGCACTGACTCCGATGAAGGTTATTTTTGTTTGTCAATGTGCTGACTTTGTCAGGGGACCCGGCCTGAAGGAAACTTGCTGTCAAATCTGATTCTGTTAATTGGTGATGTCAGTTCTGAGTTAATGTGGCCTCTGGTCAGAAATGCCTTGAAAAGGGACGTTCTTTGACCTGGATAGTTCTGCACTTCTGACTGCAACCCTGTTTCATCGACACCATTTCTTCAGAATAGAGAAGAACCCTGCTCTGAAAGAGCACATCTAACTTCCAATTTGCACACAGCAGGCAACAGGATTACCACTTGAAAACCCAGTGAGTTATTCAACAGAACCAAAATGAGCTAAACATGACTGTTTCTCCTTTTGAACATACTTATTCAGCTCCTAGCTGTTTGCTCTACTTCAGTTGATTCGCACAAACTTTGTCCTGGTTTGCATCTTGCTTTGGGGTGTACTAGCAGCACCTTTCCTGAATGCCCTGACAGTCTTGGGTGTGTACAGCAGGCACGGAATGAAATCATCCATGAGAATTCACACGTGTGATCCTTTCACTGCCTACTATGCCAACAGCCTGAGGTTTCACCAGGAGGGTTAGAGGCAGGAAGATAAGACATACAGGTGACACTTCAGTGAGGAAACACATGTCTTGTCGCTATACATCATGTCAACTTGTCCACATTCATTCATGTGTAGATGTATGTGCCAGCTAGCGGTAGTTCCATTGTTCTGGGCTTTCCATCCCCAGTCAACATGCTTGACATTTAGCACGTTGACATACACTATAGAGTATTGGTTTGTGCTAAATATGGTTTTGGAGAGACATGACTTGACCCAATTGATGACGAGAAATGCAGAGCATAGCTGTTGCTAAGCAGGATACTGAACTTTATTCATGGTTCATTAACAGTTACAAAAAGCGAATTGCCGACTGATTGAAGGTATCCTATTTGTGCATTGATAATTGATATGTTTTAAAAAAAAAAATGTTTTACCTTACTCTGAGCTAATGACTGCTGTGTGAATTACTAGTCTTGCTTTTTGAGTTTATATGTAGAACAAAACAAACAAAACACTGCAACAGCAGAAATTGAATGCTGATTAGGGTCCTACTAGGACTTGTATGTCATGTCAAGCGAACTAAGAAAGAGCATAGAGCAGTAATCAGACATTACGTTTTAGGGGGCCTCAGGAAATGCCGGCGTTGAATGTCTCTCATCTACAGAAGGACATTGTGACAAAGCAAGGTTCTGCACGACTGGTTTCTCAAATGTATCAGAGCCTGTTGGAAGAGCTTTCTTGCTGCAAGTCTAAACCAACATCAGCAGACTCCTCGGGGGAAATCTGATATCTTTACTAATGGAGATCATTGACCGATTTCATGGTCAAACACATCAATGAAGTTATTCACAGTCACTGCCGAAGTCAAGAGGTTCGAAGAGCGTCTGAGGAAGCCGCCTGAAAGACTAGAAAGACAAGAACTAAGGGTTGTTTTCTGATATATTTGGTTAATAGCAATAGTTGCAGTTTAAAATCTATAACTTCAGAAACTCTGATCTGAACACAGTGTAATTGCTTCCTCTCATGACAGTGTCGGCATTTATATCAATGCCGTTACATTAGCTGTGAGGTTCCAATGGTGGAACATTTAGAGTAGAGGTTTTTCGATGGAGTAGCCTATCTTTCACTGTTAGTCTGTAATGCTTCTGCCAATTTTCCTTTGTAAGAGTTTTGAGAGAAAGTTAGGATGAGCAGAAAAGGGGGGGGGGGGGGGGGGGTTCATTGGCAAACATCCAGTCAAGATAGGGTAAACAACAAACTGATACTGGTCTAAGAAATGAGACAGTGCAAGCGAAGGGCTGGACATGAAGAAAAGCGGTGGATCCACGGGGGGAGAAGAGCTGGAAGGAAAGACTTCAGATCCGTACCCCGTCTTGTTTTCTGAGATGGAGCTGTGTAAATGATTTTCCAAGCTGTCTGAGCTATGATGAAAATGGATGCTGCATTGGAGTATTAGTCAGCCCCATCAGCGGCTACAGTACTTGATCGGCAGAGACCTACAAATGATAGACGTTAAGAACTGTTTTATGTGACAATGGCCTCACAAAGGCCAGTAGCCCATTTTGAACATGGTAACTCAAGTGATGAAAAATGAAAGGGGCAGAATTCTCTTTCTCTACAAACTTTTAAGCTTTGAGCACAATTGACCTATTACTCCGGTGGGGGAGATGTTAGATTCGGATGAATTCAAATGCATGCAGCCCTTTCTGCAAAAGCCAGATGAGGATCCATCCTTCACAGAGAAATGACTGTGATTTTGATCCCCCTCTTTGTCATACGATTCAGATGAGGGTACCTGAAAAATGATAATTGACCAGAATGAAAAAGTCCTTGTCTCTTGAGATTAAATTCACTTCTGTCTCAGCCCTCGGTGGCAAGGCCAACCTACCAGTGTAACGATAGTAAATCAGTCAAACACAGAGAAAAGTTGACAAGCTGAACTATGAGGAGCCTTGAACTGCAACACTGTGGATTAACAGAAGCCCAATTTATCTGTAGTCTAATGTTTTTCTGTTCGAAAAAACATGATTTTAGTAGTTTTCTCACATAGTGTGATGGTACATGATCTATTATTGTACAATACATTCGGTAATGTATATAAGCATGTACAGTATAGCAGCACTTCCTTCACATGCAAAAAATATGAAAATGTCCCTTTTAAAAATGAGTCAATCTTGTATACCTTATTTTAATAATATGCGCTCTTCCCAGGAACGCTAGTTGTGATGTTCCAGTGTTTACTGGGAAAGCTTCAAAGGGAACAAAGCAATGCAATATGTTCCACTGTTTACTGGGAAAGCTTCAAAAGGAACAAAGCAATGCAGTACATGTATTGGGCAATTCAAAGGCACTTTGTAAGCATTTCGAACTGCTCGCCTACTCACTGTACTTCTTGCACAATTTTGCGCTTTTGTGCTTGTAATATATCCCAGCTAATAGTTCTCTCTTTCTTAGACCATCAATGGAGTAAAGAAAATGTTCCAACTCTGCTATTTGCCTGAAAGAAGTCTGCAACCTTGATTTCCAAGTAAGTAACCTTTTCACTTCTATCAAGTTGAAATGTCATCCTAACAGAAGTAGCTGTGTTTGCTGGTATAGGGCACCACCATTCACCGGGTCAGATTAGTTTGAAAAGGGAAGAGGCAAAAAAGACTGGAACCATGCGCAGGTAAATGAGTTGAACATTTTAGTGTAGGGGATTTGATATGGTATAGCTGTGCTGGGAAGCCCTAGTGCTGGGAAGGCAAAGTGTTCCCATTTTCAACCATTTTATGTGTCTGAAGGTACAACTATGCATACCCAGCAGACCCCGAGAGCAAATCAAGTGCACCTATAGGCCTACCGTTGGCCAATCAGATAGCTCAGATCAACGTGTCTGTACAGTTTCCTCATGCCATAGACTGTAAAAAGAAGCCTGGAAGCCAGCAAAGTTGATAATGTGAGACTTCAAAACCTTTAAAACCATGACTAGATAGAAACTCAACTAATACAGCGAAGAGTGGCAGTTTTTATGAGCAAGTTCATGTTTAAGTTGTTATTCAGCACTGTCAACACTTCGTTCAGCACTTTTATGAACCATAAAATGTGCATTCTCCTTACTTTCACTCGCGCTACAACCAGCACTGCAGCTGTAATGAATGAGTAGCAAAGTGTTTCGACAAGCTCACATTGTTGTTATTAACGCCTTGTCTTTTTTTAATATAGAGGAATATTTCACGTTCTCTGGTCATAGGAGTAACAACATGAATTGGTGCACGAAGCAGAAGTAATGCCGTGCAACTTAAGTTTCGTCATCAGCTGGAAGAATGTGTCCCCTTTTCTGAACGGAGGGCGGGAGTGAGGATGGTAAGTCTGGTGAGAGGTCAACCTTACCGCTGCTCCCTCCATCCCCCAGTCTGACCATCAGATGCAGGCCATCAGTCCAGTAAAATAAGCACATTATTATACTCACTTAGCTGTGCCTCACAAGTAATACAACACATCATCTATTACCAGTGTGATCATGTTCCTACAGTTTTGAAATAGTTTCAAAATGGTCTGAGAAGAACAACATTGACAGGGCAAGTCAAGCTTAGCCAATATGCAGTGATAATGTATTGGGCCTGTAGCCTGCTGCACAAACCTCATTGCTACAGAACTGTTTTTAATTGGTTAATGTTGCATAGGCTTGCATTTTGACTCAGAAAGTGATCTTGACTCAGAAAAGGTTGGTGACACATCTCTAAACCCAACAATGCAGAAATCAGTAACAATGTAATACTAAAAATAACAAGATAGAACAAAAACACACAAGATATAAAAATAAGAAGAACACACTAAAGTAAGTAAGCATACTATACACAGGGTCAGTTCCAGCACCATTTTAACAATGTGCAGGGATACTCTAGGCTCTGCGTGTTCATCGTTTAAGCTAAAGGTCACACATTACACTAGGGATGGCTCTTGCTGAGAACCTCAATGGGCCAAAGGTGAAACACACTGTGCTCTATTCTGGGCAATAATGAGATGCACTGCTTCCTGTTTACCTAAATGCTAAACTAAGGCATCTGTTGAAATCCTTAAACTTTTAGATTCACCAGTTTCAACCACAGCACTCCAGGTTTTCCTGCTCATCCCACCACAACAACCGGTGCTTTTTAAATGTTTCCTCAATAAAAAAGAGCAGATTAACCAACTATATATATTTTATTTGAGGTGAATAATGGATATTTAGCATTCTTTAAAATGCTCCCTAGGTTGTGTTGGTTTGCCTTAGTGCTTATTTGTTTATTCTCTCATCATGTCTCAGCGTGATTTCTCCTTGTCCCCCCGTTGAGCTGTGCCAAATGAGGTGTAGCTTCTCTCCTGGAGGCTGCCACCAGATTCTTCCTGGAAGTTTGGGTTTTACTCAATACGATCCCCTCGCAGAGGAAAAGATGGATTTCTGTTTGTTTATGCGTTGGCAGTTGCAACATTTTAGGAGTCAGGCCTCAAACTACTCACTTGTAATGTGTTCTACTCAATGTGAAGCTTTGAGGTGATTGTTGCATCTACCTTCTTGCCCTCCGTGCTGTTGTTTGTGCTCAATAATGTTGTACCATGTTTTGTGCTGCTACCATGTTGAGCTGCTGCCATGTTGTGTTGCTACCATGCTGTGTTGTTGTCGTGTTTTTTTATTTTATATCCCCCGTCCCCGCAGGAGGCCTTTTACCTCTTGGTAGGCCGTCATTGTAAATAAGAATTTGTTCTAAACTGACTTTCCTAGTTAAAATAAGTTGAAAAAAATAATAATAAATAAATAATAATAAACCCAGATAAAAACTTTTTTCCCTCTCCCTCTCTCAGCCGTCCCGTCTCCCCAGTTAACGATCTGTGCTTTCTCATAATCTGATTAGGAAATCCCATTTGAGGTCTGATTAATCAGCCTAATAAGGGCTCTCTCTCTCTCTGAGCCTTCGTCCCCATTAGCAGATTAGCATCAGGCTGTAGCTGTATGATTGGTCCTAGTGTAGAGTCTGACTGTGTTGAATCTGTTCAGCACCGATGTGATGAGGAAGGCTGAGCAGCCAACTCTTAGGTGGTCCTATTGATCTGATCATTTCCAAATGAAAGCCGACAAAGCGTAGGTTAAAGGTGGAGTTTCGTTTTGGCTGCTGTTGATTAACACATTCTCCTCTTATCTCAGGATGAAAGCAATTGCTGTATTGGCTTGACAGCAAACAGTAATTGCGGGGGGGGGGGGGGGGGGGGGGGTGTTTTGGCCGTGAAGGGAGGTGAGTTTAGGCTCATCAGGCGTTTATGACAGAGGGATGAGAAACACTCAATAGTAAATTGGTTACAGGAGCCAGCCAATACAAATGCTTATTAAGTGTCAGGAGTCAGGGCGAGTGCAGTCTCTCAGATCTGGCATAATGTTAGTGTTACAAATGGATAATATCATGGCCTAACACACTGGGCACACCTTGGCTGGGACAGAATGCAGGACATTTAGAAGGGCAGTGTCGGAGGAAGAAATATTGTTTGTTTGGGTGAGGTAAGGAAATTTGATTATTCCATCTGGCTGTGACCCGGTGTTATGAGTATTATCATATATATTATTATACTCAGTTATTCATTTATTCTGGCAGTGATGGAGCGGAGTGTGGTTTTAATCTGCCAGCGTCCCGCCGTCACACTTTCATGCTGTGGTGGGTTTAATAAACTGGTGCTAAGCGCTCGGTGCTATGCGTGGGAAAAAGGAAGAGAGGGTGTTTGCCACTACCAGCTGGACAGTTCCCTGCCCCAAGTTTGACATTGGTACACTGCTTCCTTATCATATGTGACTGGAATGCATACAAGTTTTACATGAAACTATGATCGTTTTTGCCGACTCCTCAAGGGGGTGTTGCATTTTACAACCATCCCTCTTGTGCAACCGTTGTGTTATCTAAAAGGAAAAGGTCAAACGTTTTACCCACGTTTTCAATGTGTATGTTTTACATTTAGATTGGAGTATTGTCTCGGGTCACAGGCCCAGATCTGCAGTGCACAGGAAACGAAATGTAAAATCTCTCTCTCTCTATATATATATCTGAGTAGCAGGGTTAGTGTGCAGCCCTCTCTATTCTGAGACAGAGTCATGAAAGGATCATTATCAGTGACCCCTGAAGTAATAAAAGCACTGGCTTTGTGCATGAGGAGGGGAGGCTGCAGCGAACAGGCAAAGAGGCCAGGCTTCAGTGATGGGTCACTGCACGCTCTTAGCACAGTGCTTTTCAAATCTTTTTTTCCCCTCCCGCTGCCTTCACACAGGGACAGTTTTCTCTCACCGCAATTTCTGGAGTAATTACAAAGAGTTTCAAAGTGAAAATCTGTCAAGTTACAACAAGTGTTGAGAAGAGCAAGTTGCGGGGTAATTTATATTTCTTATTCAGTGGGTTTGAATTGTAACTTGTTTATTTCTTGTTGGGGAAAACTATTTAGGTTGGGTGATGATTTCTTTTTAAAGCTTTAGAAATGCCTATTGATGGATGGCATAGGCCCTAGGGTTATATTTTAGAAATACTTTAGAAGTATTTTTCTCTCAGCCTAATAATCCAAGCAATCAGAAAATGGTGACGTGTGTGTGCGGGTGTGAGTGTTCGTGTGTAACAATGAGGTGCACGGTGGTGGTTTCCATGAATGTTGACATCTGGAATCCGTGTGGACATATGATAGTGTATGGCTCCTGGTACTGGCCTGCCCCGTACCAGTTTAACATTGATACCAGAGATAGGTTGTCTAACCATGTTCTCTGTTAGCGTAGAGGGATGGAAGTGCTGTATGTATAGGTCACACATGAATCTAGATGCATTCAGCAGATCTCTTGCTGTACAGATGAGAGATTTGATTTTCCAAACATTATATTTTTATTCATGTACAAATGAAAAGCTGGTGACCAGATATGAGCGCCTCCAGCGTATCTTTTGCATATACGACAGCTGTAATTGTAACGATGACACTGTCAGGAAGCAAGTGGTGAGTTTATTATTATTAATAATAATAATAATGATGATGATGATGATGATGATGATGATGAACATAGAGCGATACAAAACAAGCGCCACGTCTGGACAGAAACACAGAATTAATACTGCCTGAAGAGTGATGCTAGGGAGTGCCAGATAAAGGGGGACTAATCAGGGTAGTGATGGAGCCCAGGTGTGTGCCTCATGATGAGGTGCAGGTGTGCATAATGAGGGTTGTCAGGTTTGTGTAATGGTGGGTTGCCAGGTGTACGTAATGATGGGTTACCAGGACCAGGGGTTAGTAAACCGGCTACATCGAGTGCCGGAGCGAGGCAGCGGGAGTATACATTAGATTCATGAGCACTTAATGTTCCCGGCGCTGACCAAAGCGCGTTCCACTTCTACCTACCTGTCAAAAACAAATTTAAAATGGGGAAATACCCAAATAACTAGTGCCTTTTTCCTTTGGCACCTATTTGGTCATAGAGAGAAGGCATCAACAACATCACATTCAATGTGTTAATTATCTGATGGATTACGATGTTATGATTCAGTCTGTGCCTACAGCCCTCTGTTGGGCAGAGAGCAGTGAGCTCAGAGAACGATTCATCAGTCCATCAAGCATGTCTTTTGAATGACACTCAGAGCAGATAGCTATGCCAAAGCCACAAAGAAGGAGATTTCAAGGCCTGCGTGTCTATTCAGACAGCCTTATTGGATGACATCAGGGAGTATTGTTCTTGAACTGCCGTAGACGTGGATAGATAAAAATACATACTGTCCCTCTCGTTGGCGTTGTGTCAGAACACTAACACAGTTTATTAGCCTGAATGTGACTAGGTGTTGTGATGCTAATGGGGTTGAGAAATGCAGCAACATTTGGCCACTGATATTGAATCCCTAAATGGCTCGATGTGCCTCACCCGTCGTCATTTCAACATAGCCTATAATATATTTTGATAAACTCAAATCTTATATGGTTTCACAGCCGTCAACCATTTCAGTGAAATCAAATGTGCCTAGAGAAAGATGAAGTACTCCGCAATATAGTGCAAAAAAATCCAGACGACTAATTGTCATATGCCTTGAGCTAGGCCTATATATTATATTCTTAATTGCACTTCTCTTAATGGATTGACCGGACAGTGGGGTTTTCTCTCATCAGACCCGCTGATTGGCTGAGATGAATGGGGGCCCAGTGTAATGGCTAGTGAGAGGATAGCGATTTTCCATTATGCCTAAGTCAAAGAGAGGGCATCTGAGAAATGACCACACATGTGAAACATTGATCACATCCAATTAAGTTAGCCTCTCCACTCCCCCATGATAGACAGCCTGCCTGGCCGGCCTGCCTGTCTGCCTGCCCTGCATAGACAGAGGCCTCGGAAGCTACCCAGCTCATCTTAATCTCATCAAGACTACACCTCTCTTTCCCTCTACCTCAACGTCACTCATCTGTCCACACATTCATTAATTTAGTCATTCTGTCAATTTGTTATTTATGATAGGTTTGTTTATTCATTAAATACACAGAAAGATAATCAACCCCTGAAGTCTCCCTGGAGGCTCCAAGACTATAAAGATCCCTCCTTCTACAATATTCCATTACAAAATCCAGTGCCAGTGGAAGGAACCACTACTCCATCACACTGCACAGTACAGGGAAAAGTAAGATGGCCAATGCAGGATAACAAACACCTGTCAGCTAAAGGTTAACCAGCTCCAATATAACAACAGAACGAGACAATTAGAGAGGGGGAATAGAGTCATCTCTGGCACTCTTCCACCCTCTAAGCGTTGGGGAAAAGTTCCTTGACAATGTCCATCCTGTTGCATCCATTCAGAAGCAGGGATTACTTAATGCGATTACCAGGGCCGCCAAATCAGCCGTGGTGAACAGAGCCACGTAATTACAGCCGCGAGAGGAGGAAGGTGTTTGACAGAGATTAGGAAAGGTGAACTGCAGTGTCCGATAGGGATACAATACTTTTATACGAAACATTTTCACTAAAGGTTCAGGAAGAGTGCGTTTATAGAAACAAAGAGATTCTCGACAGGTAGACGTTTTTTCTCCTTATGAAGGTCACACTATGTCCTATGCTGCTCTGGAATGGTTAAGTACCATTGATAGTCTACATTCTTCAACATAATGCTAAAATGATTGATGATGGTAATCATAGTAGGCTATAGCTGGTTCGACCCAGATCTGACGTGACCAGATTAGTTTACCTGAAGGGAAGTATGACAGTAGGTTTGCATCATCAATGAGTTCGGCCTTGACAAACCATGACAGTTAGTCAACCACCCCATTCACCCTGTTACTCCCTGGCTAGATGTCTTTCATATGACGAATGGTATTCATTCTCTCCCGTCATATGGGCATTGACATTTAATTTGCTAGCGAAGGTCCTCCTGTGGATACGGTTACATGTCTTGAGTGTGATTTCTGAAGACGAACTTTGGGAGATTGAGACCTTCTTAATGATACACGGATGAACATTTGATTTGTAATTCCGCAGATGAACTTGCTCGGCGATATGAGCGCTATCATGTTGCTTCTCCACTAAATGGATTGGATGGGAGAAGTAATTAGGTGCTTGCCTGTCTGAGATTGTTTAACCATTTTAACTACATATCTAAGCAGTCTATCATAAGGCCAGCAGCTAAACCGCCCTGCACCCTCCTTAAAGTATTGAGCAGGATATCAATACTCTATTGCTTTTCTAAATAAGCCCTGATGACCGCCTGTTAAGGTGTAATATGTAATGTGTTGACAGTAAGATGGAGGTCACGACCCTTTAAGGTGCCATTAGCGTAACACTACAGGGACTCTTTGTGGCGCGTGTGTATGTTTAGCACGCACATGGCTGGTAGATGTAGAGAAACATTCAACACCTTGTCATTTAATTTGGTCTTTCCTCCCTTTAGCACATCATTCAGAGCACGTAATTACTTTCCCAGTTAGACATTTTTCTTCAAGTGTGCCTTTAGGCTGTATGTTGAGTCAAGTGGTTGGCAGCTCATTTGAATTGGGAGACATCACTTGCAATTTGTGTGAAGTAGCATTGCTTCAGTTACTTCACTTTGCAATAAAGGAGCTTAATGTCCAGGCGGCTATAGTAGTTGTTTTCTTTGGTTTGGGACAGAGGAGGCTGTGAATGGCTTAGTAGTCTTGAGTTGGAAATTGTGTGTTTGTGGCATTCGATTCTTGTTGCTTACATTGGAAGTTATAAGAATAACAGAGAAAAAGGTCATGTTTTAGTGTTAAATTGTAAGGGTTCTCGTCCTCCTCTTCTGAGGAGGAGTAGCGAGAAGGATCGGAGGACCAATGCGCAGTGTGGTAAGTGTCCATAATGTTTTTTTAATAAAGACAATAGAACACTCGAACAAAACAACAAACGATGACGTGAATATACAAAACCGAAACAGTACCGTGTGGACCAAACACTCACACGGAAAACAAACACCCACAACCCAAAAGTGAAACCCAGGCTACCTAAGTATGATTCTCAATCAGGGACAACAATTGACAGCTGCCTCTGATTGAGAACCATACTAGGCCGAACTCAAAAACCAACATAGAAAAACAAACATAGACTGCAAACCCAACTCACGCCCTACCATACTAAAACAAAGATATAATAACAGAACTAAATTAAACATCAACTTATCAGTCGAGGTTGAAATAACATTTTGTTTGTATCCTATTGACCTAATCTGTTTTGTTGTAAAGGACAGTAGATTTGAACTGTCTCAAACCCATCCCAGGGGGACTAAACGTCACACCAATGTGCTTGTATAAAGGGCCACATTGTTCTCACATATTATATTTGGGAACATCTGAGTTAATTAAACATTTATGTCTGCATATGACACCACAGCGACAGTGGCTCACAATGCAGGTCGGGGCTCTCAGAAGAGTATGCCACCATGTCATCTGGTACTATACCATCTGGTACTATATCATCTGGTACTATACCATCTGGTACTATGTCATCTGGTACTATACCATCTGGTACTATGTCATCTGGTACTATATCATCTGGTACTATACCATCTGGTACTATACCATCTGGTACTATACCATCTGGTACTATATCATCTGGTACTATACCATCTGGTACTATGTCATCTGGTACTACTATATCATCTGGTACTAAGTCATCTGGTACTATATCATCTGGTACTATATCATCTGGTACTATATCATCTGGTACTATATCATCTGGTACTATGTCATCTGGTACTAAGTCATCTGGTACTAAGTCATCTGGAACTATATCATCTGTTTTACCTGCAAGAAATTCATTATGTATCCATCTCTATGTGACTGTAGCCTACATTTTACCCTCATCCAACCGCTGCCAATCATAATTTCTTGGGGGTGAGAAGGAAGTCAGCCAATGAGAGTATAAGGGAGTAACAGGAAATCGTGTCCAAAGTGACACCCACAAGGTCTCTGATTTACAAAAAAGAAGAGGAATCCCGTATTTTTATATATCACCTATACCAAGGAGACATGAGGTTTATCGCTGAAGCAGTCGGCCATCCATCAGTGATTTCTCTCAGTTTATCAGGCTTCCCAAGTCGAAACATACACGATAATGTCAGTTTATCAGACTGCCCAAATCGAAACATACACTATGATGTCAGTTTATCAGGCTGCCCAAGTCGAAACCTACACAAGGATGTCAGTTTATCAGGCTGCTCAAGTTGAAAGACACACAATGATGTCAGGTATGAATCAAATGATGAGCCCTTACACTCAGGACTTAGATGGGTGCCCTTTCTCCATTCCCAGAGCTGGCCGCTGTCCCTGCGGTGTCTCTGAGAACCAGTTTAACCTCTATGAATCTGAGGACCTTGCATGTTGGAGAATGTCAGAGCATGTTGAAGCATATTAGAGCATGTTGAAGAAAGTTGGAGCATGGTGAAGCATGTTGGAGCATGTTGGAGCATATTAGAGCATGTTGAAGCATATTAGAGCATGTTGAAGAATGTTGGAGCATGGTGAAGCGTGTTGGAGAATGTCGGAGCATGTTGGAGAATGCCGGAGCATGTCGGAGCATGTCGAAGCATGTTGAAGCATGTCGGAGCATGTTGAAGCATATTAGAGCATGTTGAAGAATGTTGGAGCATGGTGAAGCGTGTTGGAGAATGTTGGAGCATGTTGAAGAATGTTGAAGCATGTTAAAGCATGTTGAAGAATGTTGGCGCATGTTGGAGCATGTTGGAGCATGTTGGAGCATGTTGAAGAATTTTGGAGCATGTTGGAGCATGTTGGAGCATGTTGAAGGACATGTAGTCTTATGAGTTGTGATTTGGGTTCTGTCACTAGAGAGGTCACTGTATGTAGTTAATAATTGCATTGGCAGTCATTTTGCCCTGTAACATCTTTTCTGTTTTACTTATTAATGTAAATACAATTTGATTACCTTAATCAAACCTTGGATTAAATAGTGATATGAGAGAAAGTCGAGGTACTCTCAACACTCAGTTTCTTGTGATTCCTACGGAACTCTGTAGTGTTAATCCTGTATTGAAGGTGAACATTTCGAATCCCCAATTCATTAGTAAGAACCAGAAGTCACCAAAACGTCCATATTTTTCTCCTGAAATATCAGAGAGAATAGCTTCCCTTTGATTTCCAGTTGTTACCAGTGATTATGAATGAGCTGGGAAAAAAGCTTGTTGTTGTTCCTCCTCCTTCACCATAACAACCTGCACATCTAAAGGACTGCTGCATATGCACTATACCCTGCCTGGAACAATCCACTTTCATTCAGAATGCAGTGAAATGAGGAGATGAGAGTTTCGGGGGAAGGGTAGGGTGCTGTCTCTTATTTTTAGACTACCTGCTGATCGATCACTCACTTTCTGCCATCTATAAATTACCATGACAGTTGTCCCATTGATATGATTAACTAGAGTGTTTGTGACAGGAGAGGTTTAGCATCAACCCAGTGTTGTAACTTATTGTAGCTATTTGTAAATGAGCAAAGCACACAAGTAAAGAGGATCTGGCTTAGATAGTTATTTGGACTCACATTGTTCTGGTCCCCTTTACTAACGGAGGAAGTGAATTATTTCAAATGGAGAGATCTCTGGGAATGCAAGGCAGGGAGACAGCTGTGATCCACCCTGCCACACATTTCTCTGTTCTCTCTCTGTCTTTTCTCTCTCTTCTTTTCTCTCTCAGTCAGACTGTCCATCAGCATCAGAGAGTGAATGTTTTGGATGCCCCATTTGTTTAACTGAACGTCTTTCTATGAGGAAGAGGCAGAGAGAGTGGGTGAATCCATTGTAGCGCTGCAGGGCCTCCGAGGCTGCATGTCACTCGGGTTCACCATGTACATTTTCATTATAACCCAAAATGTCTGCGCTGCACTTCGCCAAGATCAGACTCTTCCGAGATCAGACATGAGCGCCCCACTCTGAGGGCCAAGTGTCTCGATAAACCTCCTGGCTGGTCTTCCAGCGTCGGCTTCGACATCTCTAAGCGGGGAAGTCACCCAGAAAATTACATTTTTACAAGTTACACACTCACTGGCTGTCACATGCTAATTCTAGTGTGCCTGACTCCTTTACATTTCTTAACTCACTCGGAAGGAAAGCTAAAGGCTTGCAATGGAAGATTATGTATACATACAATTGGTGTTGAACACAGACACAATATTTGGTATTGGGCCATTATGAGTGTGGCATTGTAATTATAATAGTGGTGATGAATGGTAATGACCCACAAGTGTATGGCCTTATCGTGGTCCCTCTGCTAATGCTATTGCTAACAGACTCTTGTTGGAGTCGCTTTATGGCTGCACACTCCTGTCTCAGAAGACAAACAGCCTGGATAGATAATTCAATACGTTTTCTTATTATTGTACAGCTAGGAGCCCATTTAGATTGACGCAAAGCTAATGTCTTTCCAAGGCGGATTTTGGACTTCTTTTCTACACTTCAGTAAACTTGACTAAGAAATAGCTAGAGGAAGAGTAGACATAGCATATCGTAGCATATCCAGTCACTCTCTTTGGATGTTACAGGTTGTGGCACATCCAGTCACTCTCTTTGGATGTTACAGGTCGTATCATATCCAGTCACTCTCTTTGGATGTTACAGGTCGTAGCACATCCAGTCACTCTCTTTGGATGTTACAGGTTGTGGCACATCCAGTCACTCTCTTTGGATGCTACAGGTCGTAGCATATCCAGTCACTCTCTTTGGATGTTACAGGTCGTAGCATATCCAGTCACTCTTTGGGTGTTACAGGTCGTAGCATATCCAGTCACTCTCTTTGGGTGTTACAGATGCATCTTTTGGGAAAGTTGTGTTGGGCTACTCTGTACCAGTGCTGTGGAGCACTCTGAACCTGACGTCTGCTGTGTGACTGTACACCTCAGATGTTGCTGGGATGAGCCAATCTCATACCTGATCCAACTTTTATTGGACTGCTATCACTGTTTCCACAGCAACTAGCCTCTCATTACCCATCAGTGACCCTGATCAATCCACTGATGATGCAATAACCTTTTTCATTAATATAAGTGGGCTTTTTTAAGTGTCACTATTGGGCTGTTTGGCTATGTATATGCCCATGTGGAGACCTACTTAATGTGCTAGAGGCTGGTCCAATCATGGCTTCACCTCCTCACTGTTTGGAGGCCTATCTATAGAACATGCATAATTCACTGAGCGTGTCTGAACTTTGGGAATAGATTCATCACCACAAAGGTAATAGATGGCAATGTTTGATTGGTCACATGTTGAGTGGATAGGAACTCCCATAAATTCTATGCCTCAATAACAGTTCAATGGAGGTGGGAGACATTCATATAATATACTGTATATTAATGTTATGGAGAATAGTATGAATAGTCTGCCGAGTGCAGCAGAGTTCTAAGGCACTGCATCGCAGTGCTTGAGGCGTCACTACAGACCCGGGTTCGATCCAAGGTTCTGTCACAACCGGCCGTGATCGGGAGTCCCATGAGGCGGCGCACAATTGCCCAGCGTCATCTGTGTTAAGGGAGGGTTTGGCCGGGGTAGCTTTACCTGGCTCATTGTGCTCTAGCGACTCCTTGTGGCGGGCCGGGTGCCTGCAGGTTGACTTTGATCGTCAGTTGAGCGGTGTTTCCTTCGACACATTGGTGCGGCCGGCTTACGGGTGAAGTGGGCAGGTATTAAGAAGCGCGGTTTGGCGGGTCACGTTTTGGAGGACGGATGACTAGACATTCGCTTCTCCCGAGCCTGTGACCCTCACAGCGAGTTGCAGCGAGGAGACAAGATCGCAATTGGATATCAAGGAATTGGGGAGAAAAAAGGGGTAAAATACAAAATAAAAATAAATAAAAAGAATAGGATAATATTAACCCATATTAAATTAGGCCTATTTCCAGCATTTGTGTAAGCCTGTAAATGTGTTTAGTGGCATAGCCCAATCAAGCAGATATTCTGAGACATTCCCTTTGAAGAAATCCCCATCGGGCCACTCGCATACCTGACTGTAATCAATGACTTGGTTCCTATAATTACTGTTTACCTTCGCTCATTATTCTCCCAGCTTTAATTAAACCATACAATAGTCTTCATGTGGAGGAAATGTGACCTTATTTGGGTAGTTGCCATGGCACATATATCCGGCAACGGTGGTATTGTGCACAGAAGGAATAGAGGTCAGAGATCAAAGCTGCCTAAGGCAGAAGCTTTTCAATCACCCTCCCACACATCCATCCTCTCTCTTCTCTCTTTGCCGTTGTGTCCATTTAGAATCTCTTTGTAATTGCCCACCGGGTCAACCAGAAACAAAAGATGAACAACAGTTCTTTGGAAGACTGAGCCACAACAAATTGCTCACACATAGCGGTTCAAACAACAGTGCAGAGCGATTCATATCTTGACATTTAGAACCTAATTAAAAGCAAGGAGGGAAATGACCCAAGAGCATGGTCAACCACTTATTACAAACACACACACACACACACACACACACAAACACACGCTAGGGCAACAGAGATTCGGTTGTCACATCTGATTTATCTAGTGAGAGAATGCCTCACGGCCACTTGTTTCAATCACAAATAAGCAGGCTTCACTGGACATAAACCCATCGGCCGAGTGGTGACTGGCCCTTTATGCAACAGACCTGATAAGGCCACATAGAGCTAGTTGTATAGAAATAATAGTTTGATATTGATTTCCATTTTGTTATGGTAGGGTGTTCTGTATAGAGCTCTGTAAGCTGATATTGGTATGAGAGGGTATAAATAGACTATGGAAACAAGTCCCAATGCTCTGTGGCCTGGAGTGGAGATTTACAGTATAATCAGGAAATTGTTACCATTCAATAATCTAACATGCATTCCACCCCGTTTCTCCGAATACTCCCAGGGTGCTGTGTGGTATGGCCTTCCATTCAAGGCCTATCAAATAAGATGACATGAGACATTGTTCGTCATCCCATAGTGACTGCCAATGCTGTTTCTTTCCTGTGCTCTATTCACTGAAATGTTCTCTGTAAGTACAGTGCACCTAAAAAAGAACAAGATTGAGGACAGCAGCAGACATTTCCGTTTGCCGCCCCCACACTCCTCTAATGATACACCGCCATGTCATATTTGTGCATGTAGAGACTGCTGTTGGGACATATTCAATATACAGTACATCAAGCATAACAAAAGCCAGGGTTCAGTAGAATATTTTCCAATGTAAATATTACTGCACCATCTCTATTTAGAAAAGGGAGCTGGTTTGAAGACCTTTTCTTCAGGAAGATACAGCTGAAATACTTCACAAAGTTGTAGACAGACAATGGATAAGTCAAAAGTGTCTGTAACGATAGATGAATCGATAACCACTTGCAGAAATGAGCTCAGCTAGCATGCTTCTGGTGTCCTCATATTGAAAAGCAGCGATTTCTAAAAGCCTTCGCTGTTTTCCATTGACAGAACTGGTGGTGACGTACAGACGTTGCCAGGTCAGGAATCCAAACTGAACTCCAGCCATTGTTGTTGCTGCTGAGATATATGGTGGCGTAGAATTCCACAGCATTCTAACCCAGCACATTGAAATATGCCAAATCTGCTCACTAGTTGTTAATCACATCAGCTTTTAAGTATGCAACCTGCTTTAATTCTCCCATTTCCATGCCTAATTGCCTATCCAGCGCACACATTGACAGAAGCAGAAACCCGCGGACACTGTAGATGAGAGGCTAAAGCCGGATTAAACTAAACAGGAATCACTGAAGCAAGGATCTCCGGCTCCTGGCAGACAGTTATTTAAAGGTGCTGCTCTCTTTTCCTTCTACCTGTTTTTTCTACCTCTCAACTCTCCATCTTCCTCTCGCCTCACATCTTAATTCTGCCCCTCCGTCTGTCTATTTCATATAAAATCCTTCTTGAGACATGTCCACATCTGCCCCCATCCGTCTCAGATTCCAGACCCCATACTCAACTTCTTTGCATCATGGCACATTTAGCCAGCTGAGAATGTTCTCACTATGTCATTAAGATTCCAGCGATGGACCACGCTGTGTTATCATGTGTTGCTGCCCTGCCTATGCTGTTGTCTTCGGTCTCTCTTTATGTAGTGTTTTGTAGTCTCTCTTGTTGTGATGTGTGTTTTCTCCTCATAGGTGGAGAATCACCCAAATTCCTCAGTGTTGAATAATGTGGAGCAAATCCAATGAAAACCCAGCCTCTCCAACACCTGCCTTTGAGAAGAAATACCATTTCAGTCAGTGCATGTGCTCAACAGTATGTTATTACAAGCAGCACGGAGGACCTCTCACCCTGCATGTGCACAGGCCTTATTTATTTCCATGGTGTTTTCGTGTCTCTTTAAATCACCATGTCTGCCTGTCATTGGATACACTAGTCCAGTAGTATGAAGGTGTGATGAACTATTAGATCTATTATAAGTCACACCAGGATTGATTCATTGCTTTCAACCAATTCGCATTCAGGGAACCATCCGCACCATGTCCCTTTGTCCAATGCTCTATTTCTACAGGGACAATAGCGCATCAATATGGGCCTCCTCAATCTTGTCACTTTAAGCGCGATCAATGCGACTTTCCCTCTGACTGAATGCAATTGGATACCAGCCTTCCTCTGCTTCTCTCACAGTGGATTGAACATAACGATCAATACAATCTGCTGAGGGAGAAACCCAGCAACAGCAACAACTAAGAATGCCTTGGCTGAATGAAATGCTTCATGAAGGTTGAGCTTGACAACAAATAAAATGCTAGCGTTTATCAACAAGCCTTTGGACACCGCAGAGGTTCCTCTTCAGCATTAGAATGTAATGAAATTCATTCTGTAAATAACTATAAATAGCATATTTAGCATATTCAAGCCAAGTCTTGAAAAGGTTATATTTTTCATTGTCAAAGCCTTTTTGTTAAAAAAATATATATTTGCTCATAGAAATGACATACAAGAGTGACCATCTAAAAAGTGTAGCATATTGCATAATTCACATAATGCTACAAAACACTGCCTTAAGAAAAACAAAAATGGCTATAGAGTTTTATATAGAGTGGGAAACTACTACTTTTTTGGGGGGGACATCAGTGTTTTTCTTGGGGGGGGGGGACAAAATTTGAACAGTTCGTTTTATGGGTCACCCCTCTTCCTAATAGGTGAATTGTCACATGACAGGTGTTCATGGTGATGATAAATGAGTTGTCAGTGGGTTGCAGAGTGTTCCACTCCAATGAGATGGAATGAAGTGAGTCTTGGACCACAGTCCTCAGCAATGTAGATGAATCTACATTAACAGTTCAGTCTCCTGTTGGTTGGGAGAGGTATAAGTGCCTGGTGTTTGGCCATACTAATTGTGAGTTGTTTGCCTTAAGGATTCCGTTGAACATTGTGCGTGTGTGGATGTTGTTGTTCTGCTACAGCCTAATGTCATGTGAGCACTTGAGTTGAATAGTCCTATATGTACTATATCAACTGGTAATTTTCCGTAACTGTCCAGTACCCTCTTCACAAAGGAGTGAGTTGCTGCTGGGTACTAGAGGCCCAGTACAGGGCCAAATTCTTCTTCTATTTGAATAGGCTTTAAAGAACTCATCACTCCCCTCTCTAAGACACGCAGGCTGTGAGAACTGGTTAGAACATGTTCTTGTTTGTTCAATGCATTAAGGAAGTGGAGCCAAGTCCCCCTTATCTCTCAACTTAGCAGCTCTTTGTGTAGAATAAGTATATCATGACTGTGTGATTCTGTAACTTTTCAGTTCCTCTCCGGTTTATCCTGAGTGTGATCTCCCTTGCAATTGCTTGAATAAACTCTTATTAACTTGACCATGAGCTCTGCCTGATCCTTGGAACGAGTTTTCCTCAACAATGTGAATAGATCTGTGTGTCTCTGTGTGTGTGTGCTCAGGTCTACGTGTGCATCCCTGTCTGGTCTTGGAGCCCGGGCTGAAAGCAGGGCAGGGTTGGAAGGTTACTGGTTGCTAATTGGAAGGGCACTCCCACTGAGCTCTGTCAGCACTGGCGCTGCCCTCTCCAGTCAATCCCTGCCAGGGAGCCGACGAGCACAGCACCACACTGACCTGACAGTCCTCTGGGAAGTGCTCCATCTCACACGGCAAACAAACCACCGCTTTGATGCTGCAGCTCCACCAACAACACTACTGTTGAGAGGCAGGCACTGCCACACCATCTACACACAGAACTCTATCTCCATCAGAGATGCAGAAGAGCTTTGAACTGAGAGGGAAAGTGTGGCTGGCAGGGTGGACTAATACTGTGTCCTCCATTATCTCAGAATAACCAGTGAGGCTGTTGATATGGAGCACTAGGCTAACACATTGCTGTTGTTGATATGGAGCACTAGGCTAACACATTGCTGTTGTTTATATGGAGCACTAGGCTAACACATTGCTGTTGTTGATATAGAGTACTAGGCTAACACATTGCTGTTGTTTATATGGAGCACTAGGCTAACACATTGCTGTTGTTGATATAGAGCACTAGGCTAACACATTGCTGTTGTTGATATAGAGCATTAGGCTAACACATTGCTGTTGTTGATATAGAGCACTAGGCTAACACATTGCTGTTGTTGATATAGAGCACTAGGCTAACACATTGCTGTTGTTGATATAGAGCACTAGGCTAACACATTGCTGTTGTTGATATAGAGCACTAGGCTAACACATTGCTGTTGTTTATATGGAGGACTATTTTTTCATTTTTTATTTATTTAACCAGGTAGGCTAGTTGAGAACAAGTTCTCATTTGCAACTGCGACCTGGCCAAGATTAAAGCAAAGCAGTTCCACCCAGAGTGAAGGAAAAAAAGTATTTAGTCAGCCACCAATTGTGCAAGTTCTCCCACTTAAAAAGACGAGAGAGGCCTGAAATGTTCATCATAGGTACACTTCAACTATGACAGACAAAATGAAAAATAAAATGCAGAAAATCACATTGTAGGATTTTTTATGAATTTATTTGCAAATTATGGTGGAAAACAAGTATTTGGTCACCTACAAACAAGCACAGACCTGTAACAACTTCACAGACCTGTAACTTCTTCTTTAAGAGGCTCCTCTGTCCTCCACTCGTATTAATGACACCTGTTTGAACTTGTTATCAGTATAAAAGACACCTGTCCACAACCTCAAACAGTCACACTTCAAACTCCACTATGGCCAAGACCAAAGAGCTGTCAAAGGACACCAGAAACAAAATTGTAGACCTGCACCAGGCTGGGAAGACTGAATCTGCAATAGGTAAACAGCTTGGTTTGAAGAAATCAACTGTGGGAGCAATTATTAGGAAATGGAAGACATACAAGACCACTGATAATCTCCCTCGATCTGGGGCTCCACGCAAGATCTCACCCCGTGGGGTCAAAATGATCACAAGAACGGTGAGCAAAAATCCCAGAACCACACGGGGGGACCTAGTGAATGACCTGCAGAGAGCTGGGACAAAAGTAACAAAGCCTACCATCAGTAACACACTACGCCGCCAGGGACTCAAATCCTGCAGTGGCAGATGTGTCCCCCGGCTTAAGCCAGTACATGTCTGGGCCCGTCTGAAGTTTGCTAGAGAGCATTTGGATGATCCAGAAGAAGATTGGGAGAATGTCATATGGTCAGATGAAACCAAAATATAACTTTTTGGTAAAAACTAAACTCGTCATGTTTGGAGGACAAAGAATGTTGCATCCAAAGAACACCATACCTACTGTGAAGCATGGGGGTGGAAACATCATGCTTTGGGGCTGTTTTTCTGCAAAGGGACCAGGACAACTGATCTGTGTAAAGGAAAGAATGAATGGGGCCATGTATCGTGAGATTTTGAGTGAAAACCTCCTTCCATCAGAAAGGGCATTGAAGATGAAACGTGGCTGGGTCTTTCAGCATGATAATGATCCCAAACACACCGCCCGGGCAACGAAGGAGTGGCTTCGTAAGAAGTATTTCAACGTTCTGGAGTGGCCTAGCCAGTCTCCAGATCTCAAACCCATAGAAAATCTTTGGAGGGAGTTGAAAGTCCGTGTTGCCCAGCAACAGCCCCAAAACATCACTGCTCTAGAGGAGATCTGCATGGAGGAATGGGACAAAATACCAGCAACAGTGTGTGAAAACCTTGTGAAGACTTCCAGAAAATGGTTGACTTCTGTCATGGCCAACAAAGGGTATATAACAAAGTATTGAGATAAACTTTTGTTATTGACCAAATACTTATTTTCCACCATAATATGCAAATAAATTCATTAAAAATCCTACAATGTGATTTTCTGGATTTCTTTTCTCATTTTGTCTGTCATAGTTGAAGTGTACCTATGATGAAAATTACAGGCCTCTCATCTTTTTAAGTGGGAGAACTTGCACAATTGCTGGCTGACTAAATACTTTTTTGCCCCACTGTACAACAACACAGAGATACACATGAAATAAACAAACATACAATGTACAGGTGCAGTGGTGCTTAAAGCTAGTGAGGGAGATATGAGTCTCCAGCTTCAGTGATTTTTGCAGTTCGTTCCAGTCATTGGCAGCAGAGAACTGGAAGGAAAGGCGGTCAAAGGAATAATTTGCTTTGGGGGTGACCAGTGAGATATACCTGCTGTACGCATGCTACGGGTGGGTGCTGCTATGGTGACAAGTGAGCTGAGATAAGACGGGGCTTTACCTAGTAGAGACTTGTAGATGACCTGGAGCCAGTGGGTTTGGCGACGAGTATGAAGCGAGGGCCAGCCAACGAGAGCGTACAGTTTGATAGACTTCATCCAATTTGTTGAGTAGAGTATTGGAGGCTATTTTGTAAATAACATCGCCGAAGTCGAGGATCGGTAGGATGGTCAGTTTTACAAGGGTATGTTTGGTAGCATGAGTGAAGGATGCTTTGTTGCGAAATAGGAAGCTGATTCTAGATTTAATTTTGGATTGGAGATGCTTAATGTGAGTCTGGAAGGAGAGTTTACAATCTAACCAGACACTTAGAATATGTGGACAACTACAAATACCTAAGTCAGAACCGTCTAGAGAAGTGATGCTGGACGGGAGGGCAGGTGCGGGCAGCGATCGGTTGAAAAGCATGTATTTAGTTTTACTT
Organism: Oncorhynchus clarkii lewisi; assembly: GCF_045791955.1. NCBI lineage: Eukaryota > Metazoa > Chordata > Actinopteri > Salmoniformes > Salmonidae > Oncorhynchus > Oncorhynchus clarkii. Next base: position 9,864,489 of record NC_092167.1, read on the forward strand.
GCATTTAAGTTCAACTTTTAAGTTGAGGCCATGGAATGAGAGTAGTATGGCATTGAAGCTCGTCTGGAGGTTAGTTAACACAGTGTCCAAAGAAGGGCCGGAGGTATACAGAATGGTGTCGTCTGCGTCAAGGTGGATCAGAGAATCACCAGCAGCAAGAGTGACATCATTGATTAATACAGAGAAGAGAGTCGGCCCGAGATTTGAACCCTGTGGCACCCCCATAGAGACTCCCAGAGGTCAGGACAACAGGCCCTCCGATTTGACACACTGAACTCTATCGGAGAAGTAGTTGGTGAACCGGGCGAGGCAATTATTTGAGAAACCAAGGCTGTTGAATCTGCCGATAAGAATGTGGTGATTGACAGAGTCGAAAGCCTTGGCCATGTCGATGAATACGGCTGCACAGTAATGTCTCTTATCAATGGCGGTTATGATATCGTATAGGACCTTGAGCGCGGCTGAGGTGTACCCACGACCAACTCTGAAACCAGATTGCATAGCGGAGAAGATATGGTGGGATTCGAAATGGTCGGTAATCTGTTTGTTAACTTGGCTTTCGAAGACCTTAGAAAGGCAGAGTAGGATAGATATAGGTCTGTAGCAGTTTGGGTCTAGAGTGTCTCCCCCTTTGAAGAGACGGATGACCGCAGCAGCTTTCCAACCTTTGGGAATCTCAGATGATACGAAAGAGAGGTTGAACAGATATGGATTGCAAAAATTTTTGGCAGATAGTTTTAGAAAGAGAGGGTCCAGATTGTCTAGCCCGGCTGATTTGTATGGGTCCATATTTTGCAGCTCTTTCAGAACATCAGCTATCTGGATTTGGGTGAAGGGGAAATTGGGGAGGTTTGGGCGAGTTGCTGTGGGGAGTGGAGGGCTGTTGATCGGGATAGGGGTAGCCAGATGGAAAGCATGGCCAGCCTTAGATAAATGCTTATTGAAATTCTCAATTATAGTGGATTTATCAGTGGTGACAGTGTTTCCTAGCCTCAGTGCAGTGGGCAGCTGGGAGGAGGTGCTCTTATTCTCTATGGACTTTACAGTGTCCCAGAACTTTTGAGTTTGTGCTACAGGATGCAAATTTCTGCTTGAAAAAGCAAGCCTTAGCTTTCTTAACTGCCTGTGTATATTGGTTCCTAACTTCCCTGAAAAGTTGCATATCACGGGGCTATTCGATGCTAATGCAGAATGCCACAGGATGTTTTTTTTTGTGCTGGTCGAGGGCAGTCAGGTCTGGAGAGAACCACGGGCTATATCTGTTCCTGGTTCAATTTGTTTTGAATGGGGCATGCTTATTTAAGATGGTGAGGAAGGCACTTTTAAAGAACACCCACGCATCCTCTACTGATGGGATGAGGTCAATATCCTTCCAGGATACCCGGGCCAGGTCGATTAGAAAGACCTGCTCTCTGAAGTATTTTAGGGAGCGTTTGACAGTGATGAGGGGTGGTCGTTTGACCGCAGACCCATTATGGATGCAGGCAATGAGGCAATGATCGCTGAGATCTTGGTTGAAAACAGCAGGGAAGGGCAAGTTGGTTAGGAGGATTTCTATGAGGGTGCCCGTGTTTACGGATTTGGGGTTGTACCTGGTGGGTTCATTGATCATTTGTGTGAGATTGAAGGCATCAAGCTTAGATTGTAGGATGGCCGGGGTGCTAAGCATGTCCCAGTTTAGGTCACCTAGCAGCACGAGCTCTGAAGATAGATGGGGGGCAATCAATTCACATATGGTGTCCAGGGCACAGCTGGGGCAGAGGGTGGTCTATAGCATGCGGCAACGTTGAGAGACTTGTTTCTGGAAAGGTGGATTTTTAAAAGTAGAAGCTCGAATTGTTTTGGTACAGACCTGGATAGCCTGCAGAGTTCTGTCTTACTATCTCTGCAGTAGATTGCAACACCGCCCCCTTTCACAGTTCTATCTTGTCGGAAAATGTTATAGTTAGGGATGGAAATATCAGGGTTTCTGGTGGTCTTCCTAAACCAGGATTCAGACACGGCTAGGACATCTGGGATGGCAGAGTGTGCTAAAGCAGTGAATAAAACAAACTTAGGGAGGAGGCTTCTAATGTTAACATGCATGAAACCACGGTTACAGAAGTCAACTAATGAGAGCACCTGGGTAGTAGGAGTGGAGCTAGGCACTGCAGGGCCTGGATTAACCTTTACATCACCAGAGGAACAGAGGAGGAGTAGGATAAGGGTACGGCTAAAGGCTATCAGAGCTGGTCGTCTAGTACATTCAGAACAGAGAGTTAAAGGAGCAGGTTTCTGGGCGCGATAGAATAGATTCAAGGCATAATGTACAGACAAAGGTATGGTAGGATGTGAGTACATTGGTGTTAAATCTAGGCATTGAGTAATGATGAGAGATATTGTCTCTAGAGACGTTTAATCCAGGTGATGTCACTGCATGTGTGTGAGGTGGAACTAAATGGTTTGTTAAGGCATATTGAGCAGGTCTAGAGGCTCTACAGTGAAAAAAGACAATAATCACTAACCAGGACAGTAATGGACAAGGCATATTGATATTAGGGAGAGGCATGCGTAGCCAGGTGATCATAGGGGTCCAGTGAGTGGTTGGGCTGGCTGGAGACACGGCGATTCAGACAGCTAGCAGGCCTGGGCTAGCAAGCTAGCAGAAGGGCCTTAGAGGGATGTCTCGGCGGAGGAAAGTCTGTTTTAGCCTCCGCATGCGGTGACGTCGATAGACCAGTCGTTCTGGATTAGTAGGGTTCCGAGTAGCAGAGAGGTCCAAGTCCAATTGGCAAAATAGGTATAGTGGCCCAAGAAATTGGCCAATGGATCTATTCAGCTAACAGTCCAATATGCTCTAGACAGCTAGTGGGCCACGGCTAGGAGGCTAGCAGATGGACATTCAGGGGACGTCACGATGTAGGGGCCAGTTGAGTTCCCCCTTGAGCAGATTAAGTCGTAATCCAGTCGTGAAGGGTCGGCAGGGTTCCGTGCCTCGCACCGGCAGTAGAAGGGGTCTGGGTATTGTAGCCCAGGAGTGACTGATAGGCCTCTTCAGATAGCCGGGAGAATGGGCCTAGCATTGGCTAGCTCCAGGCTAATTGGTGTTTGCTTCGGGACAGAGGTTAGTCAGGAGTAGTCACTCGGGTAGCAGCTAGCTAGTTGCGATGATCCAGGTGAAAAGGTCCAGAGCTTGCGGTAGGAATCCGGGGATATGGAGAGAAAATAGGTCCGGTATGCTTTGGTTTGAGTCGTGTTGTACAAACTGGCGAGAGCTTTCCAAGCTAAAGGTTAGCTAATGACCGCAAGCAGCGGTTAGCTGACTGCTAGCTAGTGAGCTGGCTAGCTTCTGTTGGGGGATTCCGGTTCTGAGGTAAATAAAAATACTTTAGAAAAAACAGATACACACCACATTGGGTGAGGCGGGTTGCAGGAGAGTATTTTGAAGTTGAGGTTTAGAAAAACTATAAAAAAGATATGCGAAGACAAATATATAAAAAGATATATACATAGGACACGACAAGAAGAAGGACAAAGACGTCTCACTGCTACGCCATCTTGGGACAACATTGCTGTTGTTGATATGAAGCACTATGCTAACACATTGCTATTGTTGATATGAAGCACTAGGCTAACACATTGCTGTTGTTGATATGAAGCACAACGCTAATACATTGCTGTAGTTGATATGAAGCACCAGGCTAACACATTGCTGTTGTTGATATAAAGCGATACACTAACATATTGGTATTGTTTATATGAAGCACTAGGCTAACACATTGGTATTGTTTATATGAAGCACTAGGCTAACACATTGGTATTGTTTATATGGAGCACTAGGCTAACACATTGGTATTGTTTATATGGAGCACTATGCTAACACATTGGTATTGTTTATATGGAGCACTATGCTAACACATTGGTATTGTTTATATGGAGCACTATGCTAACACGTTGGTATTGTTTATATGGAGCACTATGCTAACATATTGGTATTGTTTACATGGAGCACTATGCTAACATATTGGTATTGTTTATATGGAGCACTATGCTAACATATTGGTATTGTTTATACGGAGCACTTATGCTAACACATTTTTTATTTTTTATTTTATTTTATTTTACCTTTATTTAACCAGGCAAGTCAGTTAAGAACAAATTCTTATTTTCAATGACGGCCTGGGAACAGTGGGTTAACTGCCTGTTCAGGGGCAGAACGACAGATTTGTACCTTGTCAGCTCGGGGGTTTGAACTCGCAACCTTCCGGTTACTAGTCCAACGCTCTAACCACTAGGCTACCCTGCCGCATTGGCATTGTTTATATGGAGCACTAGGCTAACACATTGCTGTTATTGATATTAGAAGTCGACGGATTATGATTTTTCAATGCCGATACCGATTATTAGAGGACCAAAAAAGCCGATGGCGATTAATCAGCCAATGTTTTTATTATTTTTTTTAAATGTATTTGTAATAATGACAATTACAACAATACTGAATGAACACTTATTTTAACTTAATATAATACATCAATAAAATCAATTTAGCCTCAAGTAAATAATGAAACATGTTCAATTTGGTTTAAATAATGCAAAAACAAAGTGTTGGAGAAGAAAGTAAAAGTGCAATATGTTCCATGCAAAATATGTGCCATGTAAGAAAGCTAACGTTTCAGTTCCTTGCTCAGAACATGAGAACATTTGAAAGCTGGTGGTTCCTTTTAACATGAGTCTTCAAAATTCCCAGGTAAGAAGTTTTAGGTTGTAGTTATTATAGGAATTATGGGACTATTTCCCTCTATACCATTTGTATTTAATTAACCGTTGACTATTGGATGTTCTTATAGTCACTTTAGTATTGCCAGTGTAACAGTATAGCTTCCGTCCCTCTCCTCGCTGGGCTCAAACCAGCAACACAACGACAACAGCCACCACATCGAAGCAGCGTTACCCATGCAGAGCAAGGGAAACAACCACCCCAAGGCTCAGAGCGAGTAGCGCGCTAACTAGCCAGCCATTTCACTTCGGTTACACCAGCCTCATCTCGGGAGTTGATAGGCTTGAAGTCATAAACAGCGCAATGCTTGAAGCACAACGAAGAGCTGCTGGCAAAACGCACAAGAGTGCTGTTTGAATGAATGTTTACGTGCCTGCTTCTGCCTACCAATGAAGCACAACGAAGAGCTGCTGGCAAAACGCACAAGAGTGCTGTTTGAATGAATGTTTACGTGCCTGCTTCTGCCTACCACCGCTCATTCAGATACTTAGATACTTGTATGCTTAGTCAGATTATATGCAACGCAGGACACGCTAGATAATATCTAGTAATATCATCAACCATGTGTAGTTAACTAGTGATTATGATTGATTGTTTTTAATAATTTAAATTTAATGCTAGCTAGCAACTTACCTTGGCCTCCAGCATTTGCGTGACAGGCAGACTCCTTGTGGAGTGCAACAAGAGGTCGTTATTGCGTTATTGCAGGTCGTTATTGCGTTGGACTAGTTAACTGTAAGGTTGCAAGATTGGATCCCCGAGCTGACAAGGAGAAAATCTGTCTTCTGCCCCTGAACGAGGCAGTTAACCCACCGTTTCTAGGCTGTCATTGAAAATAAGAATGTGTTCTTAACCTGACTTGCCAAGTTAAATAAAGGTGTACAAAATAATAATAATAAAATTAAATTTTAAAAAATCGGCAAAGCGTTGCCCAAAAACACTGATTTCCGATTATTATGAAAACTTGAAATCGGCCCTAATTAATCGGCCATTCTGATTAATCGGTCGACCTCTAGTTGATATGAAGCACTATGCTAACACATTGCTTTTGTTGATATAAAGCACTACGCTAACATATTGGTATTGTTTATATGGTACACTATGCTAAGACTTTGCTGTTGTTGATATGAAGCACTAGCCTAACGAATTGCTTCACACATTCACTCTTTTGTTTCAAAGGTACATTTTTACAGTGTTATTAGAACAATTGGAGAGCATCCATTTAAGTCACACCAGGCGATATCAGTGTGTAGGAATGTTGTGGAAACTGGGGAAATAGCCATTTAAATGGTAGACACTTTTACTACGCTTTGCTAGACAAGTTCATTTAGACAGCCATTGATAAGAGTTCAGCGACGAGTCAGTTTTCCTCCCATATGAGATGCTTTTCTCTGTCTCCTGAGAGCTTGAACAAGCTGCTGAAATTCCACATTACCACTCTAATGAGAAGTAACAAGATGAACAGAGATAATCTCCACATCAACCTTCAGAATGTCACACACACACACACCTCACAACTATGCTGCAGTGACTCACTGGCCCATTCCTCAGGCACTTATGAAGATTCACCTCAAGGAATTATACAGAGGAATGGCAGAAGATTGGATGTGGAATGATTCATGTTTATTTTACCTTTATTTTACCAGGTTAGTCTCATTGAGAGTAACCATTTATTTTACAAGAATATCTAGCAAAATAGGACAGTCCTATACCTATGTACTCTAAATAAATGGACCAACCTCTAGCTGCCTTCAAGTTGTCTTTACGTTCCCAGGAGGTTATGTGTAGAAGTGAGGAGGTTGAGTGAATACATAATTTCCCACACATCACACACATTTTTCAGATAATGAAATACAACCTGCCAGCATGTTGAACAGGACGATAATGACCTACCGACCATGAAGTCTATAAGATTTTATTTCAGATAAAAATTCATAAAGACGATCGAAGCGAACGACACGCGCTTATACCAGGGCAGACATACGACTTTTCAAATAAACATTAAGGTATGTACATTTTAAATCCATAACGACACAGCAGGGTGTATGCTTCATTGTCAGTTAGAAGTGAACTAGTTCTGTGCAGTCAAGTAAAGGATTTAGGGTCTCCCTTATGTTGCTGTAACTCATTGGTTGAGATTTACACACGGGCCGTGGACTGTGCACATTTTTAAGCCAACCTAAGGCTGCAAAATTTCACTCATGAAAATACACAGAGCTCATGCATTCAATACCTACTTAGCTCAGATACAGGATGGATGTTAATGGCCCAAGCTTGAGGGTGTGAGCTTTGGCCAACAGATAATCTTCTCTATTTGCGATGAATAAAAACTGGATCATAGGCAATATGTGACTTTGCTTGACAAAGAACTTCAAATGCGAGCATGTACACCTTTGAAGCTCCATTTCCAATATATTTGAGCCATTAGCGTACAGTCATGATCCAGCACTCTGTTTGTCGTCACATTCTGGGTGTTCTTGTTAGATATAGCACTAGTGGGATTAATGGAGCAGGGGCCAATGCTAACAGTAGAGCCACCTTCACATACCAAACATTAGTTGTGAAGAGTTTCAAGATATTTTAAGAGAGAAGGAGTGGTGAAAGGGAGGTGTTTGTTTCTGGAATAGTTTCATGAGTAGAACTGATAATTATGGTTGTGTATGAAGGCCAGGGACTTTGTTCAAGGGTGGAACATGTAACTGCCATGGGATTTGCTCTCTCAGCCCTACTGCTTGAATTATAGTCTCCTTCTCCGACCCTAAAGCACCTGTCAACCACGATTTACATAATACATACACTCCACTAGACTAAGCTAATCATGATATGCAAAAGTGTCTTGGCCGCCTCACATGTAAATGAGCATGGTCTAAGTTCAACCTCACATGCCACATCTATAAAACCCATGCCACTTTGAGAAAATGTCCCCTGAGCACTCAGTTACCCATAGTTCCCTATGTGGCGCTAACAGGCAGCCTGATGTTGAAATGCTAATTTTGTGTCACAGCACCTTGCAGAAATCAAAATACTTAAAAAAAAAAAAAAAGTGATTTCTTGACAGAGAATCTTTGTGCTCGGCGGAGCTAGCATGTTGGAGTGAACAGCTGTGTGTGAGAGGCTCCTGCAACTTTTTTTGCCAAATAATCTCATTTAACCTACTTTATGGCACTTTTTACAACAAACCTTTCTTTCTAATACAAGATTGTAACTTTCTATGTGAAAATGCCGAGTAATAAGCGACCAAAGGACCACAGCGGAGGCCTACTCCCCACTAAACAACGATACAGACATGGAGGAAGGCACAGGCAACAACGTGACACTTACAGAACTTACCCGGGCTTTGGGGGAGCTACGTGTTGCTATAGCTAAGGATCTTAATGCTACTATTGCTGAACTGGACAACAAAATCGAGAGCATCATTCGAACGGTCGATTCGCATGGCCAGAGTATTGTTGACTCTGAGAAAGCTTCTGAATTCAACGCTGATAGGATCGACGAGTTAGAGAAGCTATGCACGTCATTGCAGGATAGTGTGCAGAGGCTTTCTGTGAAAGTGGTCGATCTGGAGGGACGATCCAGGTGTAGCCGATGTGAAATGGCTAGCTAGTTAGCGGTGGTGCGCGCTAGTGGCGTTTCAATCAGTGACGTCACTTGCTTTGAGACCTTGAAGTAGTAGTTCCCCTTGCTCTGCAAGGGCCGTGGCTTTTGTGGAGCGATGGGTAACGATGCTTCGAGGGTGACTGTTGACGTGTGCAGATCGTCCCTGGTTCGCACCCAGGTCGGGGCGAGGGGACGGATGTAAAGTCTATACTGTTACACAGGCGTAACAACCTTTGTGTTGTTGGTCTGGCAGAGGGGGTGGAGGCGGGCTCTCGCCCCACCGACTTCTTAGCCAAGCTATTGAAGGATGCAATGGGATCGGCTCTTTTGGCTTCGGATCCCCAGCTGGACCGTGCACATCGCTCCCTTGTCCCAGTGCCTGGACAGGGCCAATGTTCTCGCCCAGTAATCATCTGTTGTCACAGTTTCAAGACCAAAGATCTTATCATGCGTGAAGCTCGAATGAGGGGCAACCTGTCACATAAAGGGCACCCATTCCGTGTCTATGAGGATTATGCGCCCGATGTGGCAAAGCACCGCGCCGGCTACAGAGATGTCAAGACCAAATTCTACTAACTCCATCTTCACCCAGCCTTGCTCTTCCCTGCAAGACTAAGAATTACCACGCCTTCCGGTGAGAAGATTTGTTTCTCCTCGGTTTTGGACGCAGATAAATTTATCCGGGAAAATGCGCCAATTCCCCGTACAGGTTAGAGTGCCTTGTCATTGTGTGTTAGGGTCTGTTCATGGACTCAAATCCATACTATACCATAACGGGTGAAACTGTATTAAACGGACTCAGCAAGGGCTACCGAACATGTAAGACGCTGAGCCGACCAATGGATGGCGGTCAGAGCTCTCATTTAACGTTAAGTTCACTTTCATCCCGGCTGTACTCAGAGCGATGCATATTTGGGAGGCCTTCCAGGTTTGATCATTGACACTTTCGGATGGATATACTTATATTCCCCCATTTTTGTTTTGTTTCGTTATTTATTTTTCAATCCTTACATTATTCTTATTACCATACCATTTACTTATTGCTTGCAGGGGACTGGGGGTGATGGTTGGGGAGGGGCAGACGCAGACACCTGGTTAGCAAGTTGATGTTTTGTGCCGTTCTGCCTTTGTCTAGCCGTGGGCCGCTCGTTTAATTTAGCAAAATCCTTGTTCCGATCTCCTGGACCACAATATGTAAAGGTACTGCTGTCTATGTCGGTTGCAGATGGTTTATGTTTAGACCGGCATTGCTTAGCAATATAATCTTGTGATGCTATATCTTGCTTATCTCAGGGATTGACCCAGGGTGACGCTTAAGTGCGCAATATGTTTAAGTTGCAACTTATTATGTTTAGGTTTATTAGATGCTAATTGAACACTTTATTCGCGGGAGCCTCCTCAGTTCATATGTTAGTAGAAGTTCTAGGATAGTGAGAGGTGAACGTATAGTTGGGATTTTATTTTAGTTTTACCTCTTGTTCGAGGTCGCGCCGTGCTTTTTTGGCATCGGCCAGACAATTATTTTGATTTCTCAATTGTTTTTCTCTCCTACTTGTGCATGCCTGTTAAATGTGATTGGGGGGGGGGGAGGGGGGGGGGGGGGGGGGGTAAGTGTTGGGGAAATTAGGGGAACAGGGTGGGAAGTAAAGGTGCTTGCAGGGGGGAGGGGTTGGTTGGATACTGGTCGGGTGTAGGTGCTACATATGCTGATCATGATGGTTTGGTGCGCTTTCTTACCTTTTTATTGAGTTACATGTTCTGCAGGCCACTATAGGAACTACAAACGAGAGGAGGGCAGGGCTTACATTCACTTCCTGGAATGTCAAGGGTTTAAACGAACCAATTAAGAGAGGCAAGGTCCTAGCCCACTTGAAAGCACTATCGTCGGATATTATTTTTTTGCAAGAAACCCATCTGAAAAATAACACTCATAGCAGACTTAATTGTAGGTGGGTGGGGCAAGTGTATCACTCTAACTTCTCTGCCAAAAGGAGAGGCACAGCGATTCTGGTACGGAAAGGAATTCCCTTTCTACATAAAACCACTATTGCGGATAAAGAGGGTCGTTATGTGATCGTAATAGGAGAAATCCACTCTACTTCAGTAAATCTACTAAATATCTATGGGCCAAACTTTGATAACCCCTCTTTTTTCAAAAGAGTCCTTGCCTTGATTCCAGATATCTCCCATACTAACCTGGTCATTGGAGGGGACCTTAACTGTGTGCTAGACCAATATTTGGATAGATCCTCTACCCGGTGAACCCCTACCTCCTATTCAAGCAAATTCTTGAATGCCTACATAAAAAATTCTAACTTATTTGATATATGGAGGATCGCCAACCCTACGGGTAGGGAATACTCCTTTTCCTCTCATGTTCACAATGTTTACACTCGAATTGACTACTTTTTGGTTGATGCTAAACTACTCCCCTATACCTGTAATGTGAGGTATCATGATATTATAATCTCGGACCACAGTCCACTCACCTTCTCCCTGAGATTGGGTGACATTGTACCAAATTAGAGGGTCTGGAGGTTGAATCCTCAGCTCCTCACAGAACCAACATTCTGTGAACATTTTAAAGACCAAATTACATTTTTCTTTGATACCAACGACAACACAGAGACTTCCCCAGCATTATTGTGGGAAACACTGAAGGCTTATCTAAGAGGCTGTATCATCTCCTTTCAGACTGCCAGGAGTAGGCAAAACAGAGGAAAACTGGAAGAACTGGAGGGACAAATTCACTTACTGGATAGGGAGAATGCTAGCCATCCATCTATGGAGAAACATAAAAAATTACCTCTTTAAAATTTGAATATAATCAGATTCTCTCAGGTAAATTGATACATCTTTTCTCTATGCCAAGCAAAAATATTTTGAGTTTGGTGACAAACCACACAAATTACTTGCCAGACAACTTCGAAAAAATGTGAGTGACCGAATGATTCACAAAGTTAAATCTGCATCTGGGGAATTACTCTCTTCCCCCAAAGACATCAATGACAGATTCCGTCAGTTTTATGAGACTCTATATACATATAAAGCAGATCCTAACCCCTTAATTATGCAAAACTCTTTGGAGGACTGTAATCTTCCTGTCCTGAACAAGGAAGATTCTAACTTCCTGAATAAGGAAATATCTCTTGATGAAATTCAAGAAACAATTAAATCTCTAAAGAGTGGCAAGACCCCGGGCCCAGATTGATACCCTGGTGAATTCTATAAAACATTCAGCAACATGCTCTCTCCCTACCTGTACAAAATGTTGGTTCAGGCCAATGAGGATGGAGCTCTCCCTTCTACTTTTTATAACTTACAGTTATACATAAGAAGGGTAAAGATCCGGAAGAGGTAGGGTCATACAGACCAATATCTCTCCTTAATACAGACCAAAAGATTTTAGCAAAAACTCTGGCTAACAGGCTTAGCACTTTAATTGGCAAATTGGTCCATTCGGACCAGACCGGCTTTGTCCCTAACAGAAACTCATTCTTCAATCTCAGGCGCCTCTTCAACATTATGAGGTTACCCAACGTGGACCTTGCCGTTATATCTCTTGACGCCGAAAAGGCCTTTGACCAAGTTGAGTGGCCTTATCTATTCAAGGTCCTACAGAAATGTAATATTGGAGATGGGTTCATAAATTGGATGCAGCTTTTATATAGGAACCCCTGTGCGAGAATACTCACTAACCAATCATTGTCGCAATACACGACTATAATACTAAAGATACTCTAAATAAGATTTCCCTATACACAGATGACATCCTCCTCTATGTAACAGAACCCCAGGCTAGTATTCCAGCTATTCTTGATGTGATCAATTTGTTTGGTACCTTCTCGGGATACAGAATAAATTGGAACAAGAGTGAATTAATGCCCATACGGTTGCAAAACACCTCCTGGCTAGAACATCTCCCAGTTAAGTTATCTACAGAAAAATTTACCTACCTAGGAATTGTAGTTACCAAACAATACTCTTTACTATTTAAAGAGAATTTCCCCTCTCTGATGTAATAACTCAAGGCAAACATACAATTTTGGAGAACTCTCCCAATTTCTCTTGTCGGAAGAATTAATGCCATTAAAATGGTCTTCCTCCCACAACTGCTCCCAGTATTCATACCTAAATCCTTTCATAAACAACTGGACTCAATTATCAATCATTTCATCTGGGATTATAAAACACACAGGATAGGTAAAAAACACCTCTGTAAATCCTAGATGGAAGGAGGATTGTCTCTATTTTATTACTGGGCCGCTAACCTCCGTGCTGTTACGTTTCTGCTGGATGACGCACTTCCGTCATCCAGCTGGCTTAGTATGGAGCGTGAGGAGTGTCACCCCTTCTCTATTGGCACTGTGATTTTGTCGCCTGTCAATCTGGAGATGTTACTTTATTGTAACAATCCTATTATACATAGCACAGTCCGAATCTGGAAGCAAATCAAAGTCCACTTTGAGTTTAGACCAATGTCATTCATGCTCCCTGTCGCCAGGAATCCCTCCTTTGCCCCCTCTAACCTTGATAACACCTTTGAGCGATGGGGAGAGTTGGGGATAAGTATCATAGGGGATTTATATATAGAAGGGACCTTTGCTTCCTTTGAGTTGCTGAGGGAAACTTATAATCTTCCCAGAAGTAATTTTTTCAGATACCTACAAATTAGAGACTACGTTAGAAAACACCTCCCAACATTTGGGAATGCTAAACCTTCCATGTTTGACGGATGCATAAAAATATGCCCCACCTCAGACAAACTGATATCGCGTCTATATGATGCTTTTCAATCTGTTAGCACACCTTCTACAGATGCCATTAAGGCAAAATGGGAGGAAGAACTAGGGACTGACATTTCGGTGGCAGACTGGGAAGAGAGCTTGGAGTATATCCACACATTCTCCATTAATTCCAGACATCGTCTCATACAATTCAAGGTATTACACAGATTACACTATTCCAAAACTAAACTGCATAGGATATTTCCTGATACATGTGTGATAAATGTCAGGTTGCGCAGGGTACACTACTCCACAGCTTTGCCCTATGCTCTAGCTTGCATGGTTATTGGTGTGGAATTTTTGGCATCCTCTCTGAAGTTTTGGAGACTTCATTAGACCCAGACCCGCTTCTGATAATCCTGAGAGTGTCTGAGTCCCTAAACAGATTAACCAACCCCCCAAAACAACTCATCTCTTACAGTCTCATTTCGGCAAAAAAAATTATCTTGTTGTTTTGGAAAAGGAGGGAAGCGCCCTCTACCAAATTATGGCTCAGTGAATTGGCAAACACTGTACACTTAGAAAGAATTAGATATATTCTGAACAATAAATGATCAACATTTGATCAAATCTGGCAGCCTTTCCTCTCCTACTTGGACGAGTCGGCGCTGTGAATTTGTACTTATTAACGCACTCTCAATTGTAATATTTTAATCTACCTTTGGGCATCATGTGCTGGCCCTGCCACCCGAGCAGTTGGGGGGGTGGGGGAATAATGGGGGGATAAAGGGGGGGAATAAGTGGGGGGGGGGGGGGTGGCATCTACCCTCTTTCCTTCTACATGTCCTTGTCTTGTATGTCTTGTTTTGTATTATTTGTTCTGCACCCAGAACTCTGGGTCTTGTTGTTCCTGTCTGCTCTTTTATGTTTAGATAAGAATTGTATACCTGTCTTGTATACCTATACACCATTCTTGTGTGTGTTCAATAAAAAATATTTGAAACAGAAAAATGTCATTTCTTTTCAATTTTTATTTCACCTTTATTTAACCAGGTAGGCCAGTTGAGAACAAGTTCTAATTTACAACTGCGACCTGGCCAAGATAAAGCAAAGCAGTGCGACAAAAACAACCACACAGAGTTTTGAAAGCTCTTTACCAGCCGCTACATAAAAACACTCCTGGCACTCTACCTTAAGTGGAGAATGAATGTAACACCTGCTTATGAACCGAACCGCAGGCTGCGAAAGAACACTAGGTATTAAAATAAGGAATAAAAAATACAAAAGTTATTAGATGAGACATAAGCCCTGTGGCTATGGTTGTGTTTTGTACACTGTCATCCCAGAGCAGATTTAAATATGATATCGTGTTCTGTTTATGGGATGCGGGTGTGTGCATTACAACACATTCTGCCAGACAATATCCTACTCTGCCTGTTATGAGTAATCACACTGAAACAAGAAGGCAGTGAAGAACTCACAAAGCCCCTCAGAGATGAAATGGCACCCTTGAGGCGTGACAGGAGTGATGGAGGTCATTTTCTCTTCAATGCAGATAACGTAGAGTCCATATGTAGAACTGGTGGGCTGCCAGATCATTTCTCTTCACATTGTCCAACGTTACATTGTCCAAATTATTTGTCCCCTGGTGAAAATGTGCTTAATGATCTTTGTTTCTCTGGCTATAATTCATTCATTAGTCTAATAGGAAAAGTCGTTAGTTTGATCAGACACACGTAAAGGAAAGTACACTCTGGTGAGAGCTGATCATGTGGAACGGGTTGGAGGAATTTGCATCACTATGAGAAGTTCTTATTCCGTTGTTTAATTAAGGTATTTCTGGCTCTTCAGGGAACACCCCATCCTGACAGTGACAGTCACATGATGACGATACTGGAAATTCAGAAAGATTATACGACATGACATTGCCGGCGCCAATTTTGCTGATGATAATATTAGAAACCATTCAAGGTCTTACATTGGTGTTTTGCACATCCTCGCTATTTTGAACACAAGCTATATTTCTCAACATCTGGTTAATACCTGATGCAGATTGCTAGCTGACTAAACATACAAGTGAGGCCGCTTGTAAAGTAGCAATATGGTGATGAAAGACATAAGGAGGCAGCTTCTGCTGAGTTCCAATAAAGTTGAGTTCTTCTTCTCTGTCTGTGGCGCAAGCTGTATCTGTCCCGGTTGGAGAGTCATCTGTGTGTCAGTGAGAATGCCCATCAGGGCTGTGAAGTGTGGTCTTTGGTTCTCCATGGATCCTGTCTGGCTGTGGCTGCTGTCTTTGTCCATACTCAATCACCTTAATCTTCCCTCATAAATTACCCTGCCCTCTGGGGAGGGGGCTTTGATTTAATAAAGCTGCCTGCCTGTCCCAACAGACAGTCATCGCCGATTTACTCTAGACCTGGCTGGTGCATCGCTGTGTGTGTGTGTGTGTGTGTGTGTTTATATATATATATACATATATGTGTGTGTGTGTGTGTGTGTGTGTGTGTGTGTGTGTGTGTGTGTGTGTGTGTGTGTGTGTACAGGAGGGTCATGTGTAAAAATGAAAGTGTGTGTACGATTATGTGACTGAGTGGGTTTGTGAGGTCAGAGCTGGTGTCCTTGTGTTGGGTGTTGAACATAATGATCTGAACTACTGTAGTAGGTTAGAGGTCATCTGGTGGTTGAGGCAAGGTTTAGATTGTAGCCTATCAATTGTACATACTCTATTACACTTTGTAGCTGAGAATAAGCAACTCAAGATTGAACTGAATCTACTAGGGTTTAGCTGCAGAACATCTGAAACTAATTACAATCTAGACTTTACCCCCCTGTGATTTCAGTGGTAAACAGAAGCCTTCGAGGTAAACAGTAAATTCAATTGTTTCTGATTAGGCAGAATTAAGATATTATAAAAGTAAGCAGATGCTATCACGACCATCAATGCCTGAAATGTATGGTGTCAATTTAATCTGTTAGTTTAAGTTACTCCATTCAACCTTGTAAAAAAGCTGCAGATAGCAGCGTATAACGGAGAAGCAGATATAACGGAGAAACTACACGCTACCCCTTTACTCTCTCAGAATCACCTTTATAAATATGGCAGCTGCTCCTCTCTCCCCCTGCCGGTGGGTAGAGTACAGGTGGTGAGGCAGGAAGGCCCAGAGGGCTCTGAGAGGATGCCTGCCATCATGAGAGGATGCCTGCCATCATCACCCCTCCTGGGTCAGTACAGCTCCAGAAGGGCCAGGGGAGCTGCGGTGCTGGGCTGGCTATAAGACGTCTTAATGAGGCCCTCTGTCTCTCTGACATGCCTCTACGGTGTCCTGACTGGGTGACAGAACCATTTATCTGGGAAATCTCTCAGCTCAGCCCTCCTTGAAGAGAGGGGTGCAGACTGCAGATAGGTGCGGAGCATGCTCACACAGTATAGCAGACCTCCATGGGTGTCTAAATATGATGTTTCCATATGCACTGGCTTACTGTGAGTTAATGTTGCGCAACAGCTTGCTATGACATTGTGCAGAGAACGATAAACTCAAGAGAGATGTTTATATGCAGCAAATAGTAGACATGAAGTTATACTTCAAATTGTCTCTGGTAATAGCAAGCAAATGGTTTCATCGCTATTCTACCTAGGGGGTGCATTGGACACCCCCTGGGTAGAATAGTTTGCATCATGAACTACGGGGGATTTAACCTATTTATTGTCACTCCCTGATCTGTTTCACCTGTCTTTGTGATTGTCTCCACCACCCTCCAGGTGTTGCCCATCTTCCCCATTATCCCCTGTGTATTTATACCTGTGTTCTCTGTTTGTCGCTGGCCAGTTCGTCTTGTTTGTCATGTCAACCAGCGTGTGTTGTATCAGCTCCTGCTTTTCACCAGTCTCTCCTTTCTCGTCCTCCTGGTTTTGACCCTTGCCTGTCCTGACCCTGAGCCCGCCCACCTGACCACTCTGCCTGCCCCTGACCCTAAGCCTGCCTGCCGTCCTGTACCTTTGCCCCACCTCTGGATTACCGACCTCTGCCTGACCTGTACCTTTGCCCCTATTGCTGTAATAAACATTGTTACTTCAACTCGGTCTGCTTCTGGGTCTTACCTTTATCCTGATAATTCATATTATGTTTTTAGAGTCATCACAATTTCCCCTCACGCAATCCCTGGTGAAATTGATGTTTTATGTCCAAAGACTCTAGCATTTCCATTTGATACCCCTTAGAGACTAGTATAATTCTCCTTTTACAGAAAAACATATTTGCACCGCTATCAAACTGTTAAGTGCTTTGAAAATACCCTATAGCTAGAATAACCCATTAAACAGGCCTGCCAGTGTTTCCATTTTGAAATACTCAGGAGGGAAAGCCCATAATGCAATGTTCTAGCATTCGGTGTCCCTCCGCGCCAATTGTCAGGGCCCGGGTTCCAAGTATGGGCTGCTGCTCTATCATGGTTCAGGAGTATGACGAGGCTTGACTCTCAGGGTTCTGGGGCTGTTATAGATGTTAGGGTCTATTCTAAAATGTTTGTCAATGAGAATCACCTCTTAGCTGACGTCTTAACCAGCTCTCCCTGTTGTCTACTTTGTGCCTTCCTACCAGCTGTAGTGCGTGTCTCTGCTCACTGCCTTCTATAACGTCTTGATTGATACCATTTTGAAAAGCTGTTCGTCAATCAGCCTCTGCTGGTGTGTGACAATAGGCTACATCTCTGCAATGCAGAGCTCTCACTACTCTCTATTCCATATCTCTGTATATTTGTTAAAATTATGGATATCTTTGTATTTACTTGAATTGTTATTCTCAGACTGCCTTCCTAGATATTGATCAACCTCAAATGCTCTCAGCAACCTTTCGTCCGTCACAGATGAGTTGCTTGCAGTTGTCTAAGAAAGTGGTGCATGCTATTTTACAGGAACATACCGTACACGTGTTTTTGTGTTTTTCTCCATGGGTGAATATGTCTGCAGCAGCTTGTTCATTCCGACGTACCGGCATGAGTCTCAGACACCGGGGGCTGGAGTTGACCGTGTTCAGACAACACATCTTCTCGGCTGCTCCCTGTATGAATACCAATGCAACTGAATCAAAGAGATTGATTAGAGGGGTCTGTTGTTTAACCCCAGGGCCGAGCGCTCCAGTTATTAGTTTGTTTACTTAGCTATTAGCATTGCTTTCTGTTTTTCTCTCCCACTCAGTATGTCCCAGTATATTCCTGCTTTGTGTTAACTGCGCTCATTAAGGAGAACGAGGAGAATGAGGAGGCGGAAGGCCTTTCCCGTCATGACGCCAGCGAGGTGATTTAGAGAATGACAATGCAAACATTATAGTAGTTGACCCTGGTGCAGGTAGAACCCGCGGCTGGCACTTGTTGTCCTAGACCTTGTCACTCATAGAGTTGTCATACCTATGACTGATACAGGTTCAGATGAAGCTGGCCAAGTGAGCAGTCCCTACACGGATACCATGAATCAACTCTTTTTTTGTGTGTGATTAATTTAGCATGCAGGAGGAAGATTATGTTGAAACAGGTGAAACATCTTGCGTTGTGCTGTTTGGAAAATGCATTGTGTTCTATTTTGGACTTCTAATATTCTTGATATGATTTAGAGACTCTTCTCTCATCAACTGAACAACAACGAATTTGGCTCTGTACTTGGAGATGACTGGCAATCATCAAGCATGACATCCATACAGAAACTAGCGTAATGGACTGAAGGATTCATTTATGCTAATATTGGAAGACATTGACAAGAGGGGTGATTGCTTATTAAATCTTTCTCTGGAAGTAGCGTATATAATTGTACACAGTCATGAAACCTCCACTCAACCAGTCTTCTATTGCAACTTTTCAATCAAACGCTTCCCTCTTGTACATTTCCCATGTAATCTGTTTATGAGGCAATTTCAGATTGGTGCGTAAACAGCCCAACAACTTCACAATTAGCTCAATGTGAGATGAATATCAACGAGATTCTGTTGCCACCCCCCTCGCTGCTGTCTGACTACAAAAACAGCCTGTTGGAGAATGGACCCCCCATTTGAATAGCTAAAGGAAGCGGGCAGTGAATACTACAGGCTAGTAAACCGCCCCGATAATGACATTCAGAGGTCAGGGGATTTGTTTTTTTTTCACATATTATCTAAAACCTGATAAGCACGTCTGTTCACTCTGTGCTCTCGGACAAAACCATGCAGCCTCTGCATATTTATTCAACCTCATCCCATCCCCCTAGAAATCCCTGCTATTGAAGGAAAGCAGTCTATTCTGCTGAGCTCTGACTTTACACTGGAATCAAAATATTTCTGTCTAAAGTTCAGGGGAGAGACTGGGAGAGAATGGTGCGAGGGTTAGCCAGCCACAGGAGGGCTGATAAGAAGTGAATCAATATTAAATCGGTGTCATAAAGGTTAGCTCAGACATTATGGCCAACTACTGTCTTTCACCATCCAGCACAGTGAGATTTGATTGATTTGATTTGATCAGGTTAATCTTGATGGCAATGCTGGACCTTCCTTTCAAACCTACCAGTATTAAATCTATGTAAATCAGACCTAAACATTTGAAGGCTGTGAGAAATGGGAACGGTGCGTGTGGAGCGCTGTATGAACTCATCATCAGGCAGTAGAGTGAATCAATGGTGGCACTCCCAGAGGTTTAGTAGCTGATGGGAAAAGAACGGAGGAGGGGTTTTCTCTGAGATAATATAATTACATTCACAACTAGAAAGAATTCCGGCGAGGAGTCCTTTTAAAATTAAATTTCCCTCTGCAAGAGGAATAGCAGGGGATACTCCTGGAAAAGCAGGCGAGGATATCTGGGTGAAACAAAGGTTACAGGATGGAGAGGACGTCTTCTCTCTCGACTCTGATGTAATACTATCTGAGGTCAGAGGTTACTACAGTGACAGAGATTTAGGCTATTCTGTTCCCTTTGTAGTTTACACAATGCAATTCTCATAGCTTAACTGTGAACTCCTGGCAGGAACATGTAGAAATATACAGCTTTTTTGTGTGAATTAATGCATTGTTTATGCTGTCGATTTGAACTCTGTGAGAACTTGTACAGTTTGTATATTTGACGTTGCAATTGCTGCAATACCGATGGCATCTCAATGGCTCTTTTCAGATATTGCTATTTTGCGTTGTTTGGTTCTGTATCCATTGAGAATTGGTTTGTGTTTAATGGATACAACGCTTATTTTAAAATTGACTTTTTGTTTTCTAATCTCCTGCCATAACAATGGCCATAGTAAACGCAAATGCTGTTGTGTACGAGAGAAAAGATGGGAATAACTACCGAACCTAGTAAATCCCGTCCCAAACATCAGTGACACTCCCACGGGCAAAGACCAGGATATTGTGTTGTCATCTACAGTCAACAATGCACGGGGATGGATTATCAGAAAACAAAAGGAACTAGAATGTTTAGTATTCAGAAGGTCTGGTCACAATCTGCCAATGGCAAAAACAAGTCCTCTCCCCACCTCGGCCCTATCTTCAGGCCCTTCAGATAAATATCCCAACATATTCCTTCAGCATTTATTATTTGACTGTTTTCCACTGTAATGTTTATCTTGCCCGTGCAGAATAGCCCTCTGCTGTCATGTCCATGTGGGAGAATTTAATTATTCGGTGAGTGGTGAAGAGGACGTTATGTTCCTGCATGTCACTGATAACTTTCTGCATTTGACCATGTATTGTGTCGAGCCGAGTGGCTCCTGAAAGCAAAAGTACTGTAAGTTACTTCTTCCCGAAAGGAAGCTAAATAGATTCACACTCTTACATCCGTTAAAGTTTAGAGTTGAAATGTGGACAAATGTTTTGAAATGGAAATAGAGGAGATTGAATTAGGGCAGACTTGAAATATGAATGCGACTTGATCTTTACACTTTCATATTTTGTTGCCATATTTTGGTACTCTTCAAGGAAATAAAAACAATTTCACACACGCTTTCCGTACAAAAAAAATGTTTTATTTTATTCATAATGAAATCGGAATGTATAATGCATTACCTATCCATTGTGATCAAGTTTGGAAGGCGTGTTTCGAATAGTCAGTAGTTTATTTCTGACTCTGATGGCTTTCTAACTAATTAGTCAAGCCTCGACATGAAAACCTGTCAACTGGATGGTACCCAGGTCTGTTGCTTCTACAAATGACAAGAGAGAAAGTTCTGGAAATGCTCCATTGACATCCAGGTGATTGGTCATTTTTTGCCTCTGTCTCGCTATTTATTTCCATCTCTCACTCTCTTAGCTGGCAATCCTATCTACAAAGTCATATTTTTCTCTGAATGAAACTTTCAGGGCAAAAATAGTAGCTTAATAATCATGAACTCTGTAATCTGAGTAGATCTACATGTAGGTGTACGTGGGGTTTTGACCCCAAAAGTGTGAAATACCACTATTGGAACTGGCCAAAACAAGCAGCTTAGACACCATTTCCATGCAGCAAGTCACCCCTCCCAAACTCTCTCCATTCCGCAGCCATTTTCCAGAGCGATTTCTGAGTATAATAGCACTCACAAATCATCCGCTGGGCAGTGGAGTCTGGGAAATTGATGTCCCTTCATTTCAAAACAATGGAGGTGCCTTATGAGGGGGCTCATGATGTCATAACTTCAGGGGCTGACAGACTGGGCAGGGAGAGGGAACGTGGCCCGTGGACAGGCGCAGGGCCAATGGAACCCTAGGCAGGTACGACTCAATCAATCCCTGCACTGGGGAGACGTGGGGCTGTGGTCCAAGTAGCCAGCAGACATGCTCAATCACATCTCCTCACAGTGAACAAATTGACAGCCTTTACTCTGGGTATCAGCCCCTCCTAATCCCCCCAGTCTGCCAGCTTCTTTCTCTCCTTCCCAATCTTACATGCACAGAAACAGGTAATTCAAAGGATAATCTAAGACCATGTACCTCATCATTCTGGCAGACACCGCCTGCACAATGCCTCATTGGGTCAACCGGGCAAAGCATTGAGATCAAAAGTATTCAAAGTTTTTCAAAGTTGCATGATAAACTGAAGACAAAAAGAGAGAGAGCGAGAGAGAGAGAAGTTCGGTTTTTATACGTCTCTCAGTCCATCAATATACAGTCAGGCAGGCTAATATCAGTGTGGATTAAAGAGCTGCTGGGGTTTGTGTGAGAGACATTGACTAATACATAATTCATGCAGGCCAGTGGAGGAAGTCGATAAATCTCCCGTTTTTGAGTCCTGCATGCAATTTAGAGGGCCGGGCACCGTTGGAACGGACGTTCCACTGATTTAAACCCATAGATGAGACGAATAAAACCATCATTTCTAAGGGGAAATTCAAATCATCAACCCTATCCATCAAACCCCTTCTGTGTTCTTTTGATTAATGTTGCTCCCCTGTAGGTTTATGTGAGAGCAAGGGTTACCACACCTTCCGAAGAAAATATTAAAAAGACACTTACATACTGGATTACTCCCTACCAAGGGTGAATTGGAAGTGGATTGACTTGGCTGGGGTCCTGGCTACACACCTGGTCTCATACATACTTATGGAACGCGACTGCGTTTTTGAACGAGTCGCCCCACGGTAGTAGAACCTTTTCACACCGGAGGCACTGTGTCCTGCCTCACCAAATCCAACCATCCCTTCAAAGAGACAGGACAACGGTGATCTTTGCATGACGGATCGGGCTTTCCTGGCTCTAAGCACTGGGGAATGAGTCGCTATGCGTATCTGGGTCTCGCACACCATGGCCTTCCAACAGTCACAAATAACACAGACACTAGAACGTCACCCAATCAGGATGGAACCAGCCCCCACCCCCGTTCAATGTAAAATGGATGCCTGGTCTGGTTTGTGGAGATCATAGCAAGGCTGGCAGGATACGCATCCCTGGGAATGTGAGGGGACGGTGTGTGGAATGATGACATGTGATTTTTCCTGTGCTGTCACCGAGGCTGTGGCATGGATGGCTGCTTTACAGACTCTGAGCCGGGGACTGATGGCAGAACGTGAAGAAAACAGACGGGGGGGATCTCTGTCTGCTTACGTTCGTCAGCGAGGGTCACTGTCATGACCAATCCTCTGATGTAAATGAGGCTAACCGCACCGTCTTGAGACACACACACACACCTCTCTTTCTCAGAACAGAGCACATCTCCAGGGCTGTCAGACAGGGTTGTGAGGTTAAGGGAGGTTGGCACAGCAGAGCAGGAGCAGAGCAGGCTGACTGTCAATGCTGTTGACAGCAAGACGGACGAACCAATACTTGAGGGAGCAACAGGCCCACTTTCCCTGTTTTATTAACACACTGTCCTGTCAGGCATGGATGTCTCCCAAATGCATACTAACCCTCCTTCATCATCCTTCATGACCTGCTATCATTCACCTTAATTTCTTCAGACATCAGTATACACTCATACACATCCTATCATAAACACCCTACTCCTCCCGCCTCCCCCCCCTCCCCACTCACCCCTCCTCTAAACCCAAACAGTACGCTTTTCCCCTGTTCAGGCCTCCGGATCCATATATGAGAAGTTATTGGGCCAGGCCGGCTGGAGGTAGCACAGTCATTTCTCACCACTCTGTGCCTCGGAGGAGAGTCGGTGATCCCAGTCAACATTAACATCAGCTTTCTGGAGCAGGGCCTCCATTAAGAACCCGTTGCATGGGAAAAGCCCATCACAGCGCTTTGGTGAGAAGCAGAGCTAGAGAGAACACACGAGGGGAGGGAGGGAGATGGAGACAGACAGGAAATATGAGGCGACTGTGGGGAGAGGAGAGGGAGAATAATGAACTGAAACAGAGGAGGAAGGAGGTCAGGTTGCGATGGAAAGGAGAACAACTGAACCAATAAATCACAAGTTAATAGATCACTGGAAAGACGTCCCCTAGGGATCTCTTTCCAGAGCTTAATTCTCAATTAACTCAGTATAAGAATCAGGGTCCTTCTAGATTCATTCCAAGGTATGTGATGCCTGATGTGATGACAGACATAATGATTCTACCCAGCCTATTTCAAATATTTTTGCTTACAGGTTGGTACACTGGGAGACAGGAGGCCATATTGGTTTGGATCTATGGAGACGTATTCCAAATGAATCAGGTATAAATAAACTAGGAAGGCTGAATAAGTGGTACTACTCTGGAGACCTTTCCATCATAGCCAATAAGTGGTTGATCCTCCAAGTCTAAGCCACTGTCATCCTGTTCACACAGGTTAAAATGTTAGTCATTGTTTACATGTTTTTTTTCTTCTCATTCATGTCACCTAGACTTAATGCTCTCTCCTGACATTATCGCTGCTAGGGAGTTTAAGTGCAGTTCCTCATTCCAATGCCCAAAACTGTGAAAGCTGTCACGCCTCCAGACTTCAGTCAATAGGCAAGACCATGGTGAGTCACCACTGGCTCGCAGAAATGTTCTCTCACCATGCACATAATAATGAGAAGGATCTGAGTGACCTTAAAGGCAAAATGAGGCAGTTTGTTCGACAGCACCACTCAGCCAACACCAGCCAATTCAGAACCAATGTCTGTGGAGTAAAGATGATATCTACATTGAATGCACATACGTTTAGTCTGATGGAATAAAGCAGAGCAGAGTTCTCATTCAACTTTTTTCTGCATGTCAAAGACATTCTGTTATTTACAGAAGAAAGTAGTTACTCTTTGGCAACCAATCCCTCCCTTTTCCCTGTAGTTATGTTTAACTGCAACAAAGACAGCATTGCAGCCTGCTGTTTATACTCACAACAGGACTTGCTTGCTGAAACGAGCTGCAGGCTTTTCTCTAATGAAAGCCAGGGGTATTTAAGGATGGGGACTGACTGGTAAAAACAGCAAAGAAAATTGGATTTTGTCTGTACCTACCGCCACCTCAGGACGTAGGCCAATACGTCACAGACACACTCATCACACGGCATCTGGTCTGATATATCTATGGCCAGGTTGCCACCATCCTGACTGATGAGATAGACCAGTAGGACAATAACCAAATACCTTCCACCTCCACGTTCACGGAACACGGTGAAGCAGAGAGAATAGTGTCTCCTGCATTCTAACAGCTCCCAATTATCTCTTGTCTCTGAGCCGAAGCCCCTCTGATTTTGTCCTGGAATTATTATTTTTTTTTATCGCTCGCTTGCCTGTTCATTGTTCTCTACTCGTCTTTGTTCCAGCTGGTCTGACAAGCCCAGAGTTTTTCTCTGGTTGTGCTTCTTGTTCTTTTTCTTTAGCGTCCTGACTCCTTTCTTGGATGGTTCCTGGAGAGGTCTGTCAGAGGGTGTGAATTCAGAGAATCTATCCCCCGAGTGTGTTTGTGTTACACGGACTGTCTCTGTCAACTCAAAGTAACAGCATATCAGACGGGGCCGTTCAGTTTGACACGGCTAGCTGACTCAACGGGGAGCCCAAAGATAATAACGGAAATAATAAATCCTTTCAAAAACCCACAGAACTCGCATATAAATACCACATTGAATCAGCGGGGGGAAGGCCGAGCACAGTTCCTAAAACACACACAAATGGCTGAAATACACCCTTTCTCCATGGCATTTATTCCAAATGTCAATTCAGCCACCTGGAAAGGGTTTTGTCCACAATGGTTTCTTCATGAATGTCGGGTCGAGTCATGGATCTGTGTGCAGCAGGTCTATAGGCCAAATGGCTGGTCGTTTCTCTCACTGACAGCCTGAGGTTGAGAAAGTTAGCTAGATATCTAGGTATTGGATGATCCGGACATGTTGTGCTTCTGGCTTATGGAAATGTCTCTGAAATATCATATGTCTGGAGTCGTCCTGGTCTTGTTTTGATAGTGGAAGTATGTCATGACCCTGTTTCCTCTTTGTCCCTGTCGCTCTTCCTCCTTGGGATATATCTACATCCTCCAGTGATTTCCCTCCACTGTCCCCCCGGGCACAGCTAGACACACATCGTTGCTCTTTCTGAGAAATAACAAGAAGATAACAGACATCTACGAAATGCCATCCAAGACTAACAAGGCAGCGGTATTTACAACCGTTATCTGGACTTTGTCTTGCGTTTACGTAGAGTTAGACAGAATGGACAGCCGCAGTAAATCTAACCAGTTGAGCACATAAAAGAACTGGGCTTTACTACACAACATAGTGGAAAAAGAAACAAAAGGTGAGATGAGTTATACCTGAAGCTACAGTATAAACAGGTCTGCACTCACAAATGCACAAGAATTAACTGAGGCACTGCAGAATCTGTAACCTCAAATGATCATTGCCTGCATTAGTATCGCTCGGTTTTAACACGTGTTCAACATGATCCACCACCATAGTGGTTAGAGCGTTGGGCCAGTAACCGAAAGGTTGCTGGATTGAATCCCAGAGAAGAAAAAAAATGAGGAAAGACACATTTCAATTGAATGCATTCAGTTGTACAACTGACTAGGTATCCCCCTTTCCCTTTCTGCTCCTTAAATTAGCCAGCGTCTTGGACAGGAGCATTTTTCTCTGCTATGATTCCGTCATTATCTTCAGTTCAGGGCCTGTGTTTAGCTGGTGAGAGCGTGTGGGCCTGTACAAAATGGAGCTTTTGTGTGAAGCAGTAGTCTCTCCACTACTCTAATTGAAGTTTAATTTTCGCAGATTGCCTTTTTTTCTCCACTGACACTGGTATGGGAGAAGCACAATTGCTTTGTAAAATTGCATAGGCAATTTACAGACTTGCTTCTTTGGCACATTCTGCAGTTCTGAACATTCACCAAAAAAATTATAGTATTTATGTTGCAAGAGGCTCGCAACAGGACTAAACGGAAAAATGGATTGATGCTGTAATTTCGTGCCAATTCCTTTCAATGGTATGTTTTGGCAGTATCTACTGAACAGAGAATGAAATAAAGCGTTCTAGTTTGATGAGAGTGGGTTGCATTTAGGGTTCCTTAATGGTCAGAGGACAGGACCAGGGCAAAGGTGACATAGAACTACAGAGGTTTACAATAAGGATTAGTAATTAAGATGTTAAGGCCTTTTAAGAGTACAATTGAATTTAAAGTGTGAGAATGACCTTTAAAACCATGTTAGTCCTTTACATAGGGGCTGAAAACACTTAGTTCTTGAAAGTGAATGGCTGAGGATGGGAAAACAACAGATACACTAGGGCAGGGGAAATGCTGAATTAATTTGAGAAATACACATGATTAACCTATCACCTTGGTAGACATGTCAACCTTTGGGGGAAGCCCAGTATCCAGGAGAAAGAGGGCATCATTGTAAGGTACATTCTTAGAAAAAAGGTTTCCAAAAGGGTTCTTCAGCTGTCCCGATTGGAGAACCCTTTTTGGTTCCAGGTAGAACCCTTTTTGGTTCCAGGCAGAACTCTTTTGGGTTCCAAAAAAGGGTTCTTCAAAGGGTTCTCCTATGGGGACAGCCGAAGAACTGTTTTAGGTTCTAGATAGCACCTTTTTTTCTAAGTGTGTAGATGAGAAACAGGAAACAGAGATGATGACGGTGATCCAGGGAATGGTGAATGAAGAGAAAAGGATGAGCATAGGAGTTTGTGTGTGTGTGTGTGCGTATGTGTGCCAGTGTGCTGTGTGACCATGAGTTTATGTGCGTGTGTATCTGTACGGCTTCCTGGAGTGTGAATGTCAAATGTTTGAGATGCTATCTTTCTGACATAACACAAACCCATTCAGACAGTCTCACTGGTCCTGTTAGTGGCTGTGAATGATTAAAGGCCCAGTCCTGTCAGACTCTGCCTGAAAGAGCTCAAACTCACCAGGACTGTAGGGAGACGTTTTTTCAGCCTCGTATCATCGTCCCTCTTCCTGTCTAATTGCTCGTTAGTGTTCATGACCCGAAAGGGGAGAAATTGACACAAGGCTCTCTCACAAACAT
Organism: Oncorhynchus clarkii lewisi; assembly: GCF_045791955.1. Taxonomy (NCBI): domain Eukaryota; kingdom Metazoa; phylum Chordata; class Actinopteri; order Salmoniformes; family Salmonidae; genus Oncorhynchus; species Oncorhynchus clarkii. Next base: position 9,892,415 of record NC_092167.1, read on the forward strand.
TCACACAGTCAGCAGCAGCAACAGCAGTAGCACTGTAGTGGAAAACATCCCTCTAGAGTCCAGTATATTCTATCTGGGCAGAGTTGGTAACAATAACAGCCAGATGAGCCAGACTGGCTGTATCATTCTCTACCTACTGAGTTTAGAATGGGGATTGGGAAAACGAATCACTCCTTAACACTTTCCTCTCTTGGACTCATTCTCTGTGTCCCTCGCCATCAAATGCAACTCCAATAGCCAACCTGTGTGTGAGAGATTGTCTTCCAATCTCCCAATCCCACATCATGGAGGAATTAGATCTGGCTGCAAAATTACAATGTCACTGCTCCGCCATGGTTCCAACGGGAGCGGGGACTGCTGAATGTTTTATGGAGCCAATAATAATGGAGCTAGAAGCGCAGTGCCGGATTTATCCGGTGCCGAGGCTTAGTGCAATTAAGCACCGGGAATGGCAGCCGGAATTATTACTGGATGAGTGGCAGGACTTAGGAACACCTGAGGCTTCCTCAGCTGTGTCTGAGAACTGAAAACAGGCAGATAAATATCTTGTGATATCGATGGTACCACTACTTAGTAGTACTACTATTACTTTATTATTCATTTATTTATTGAATTGTACCACTTTTTCTCCCCAATTTCGTGGTATCCAATTGTTTAGTAGCTACTATCTTGTCTCATCACTACAACTCCCGTACGGGCTCGGGAGAGACGAAGGTTGAAAGTCATGCGTCCTCCGAAACACAACCCAACCAAGCCGCACTGCTTCTTAACACAGCGCGCATCCAACCCGGAAGCCAGCCGCACCAATGTGTCGGAGGAAACACTGTGCACCTGGCAACCTTGGTTAGAGCGCACTGCGCCCGGCCCACCACAGGAGTCGCTGGTGCGAGATAAGAAAAGGACATCCCTACCGGCCAAGCCCTCCCTTACCCGGACGACGCTAGGCCAATTGTGCATCGGCCCACGGACTTCCCGGTTGCGGCCGGTTACGACAGAGCCTGGGCATGAACCCAGAGTCTCTGATGGCACAGCTGGCACTGCAGTACAGCACCCTTAACCACTGCGCCACCCGGGAGGCCCGTACTACTATTACTAAGCAGTCTTGGTTCTCTGTTATGATACAACAAAGGATTCGGCACTGTTTACAGACAGCAGTGGGGAAGCTCGTTCTTCCATCTCTAAGCTGTGTCCCAACAATAGCTGATAGGCTAGCTGCTAGCCCAAGGTTAATGCAGTGAACCCTCTTGATTAGAATGGAGCAGTGTCACGGTGCACCTCAAAGACACTGCAACCTTTTAGATGCCTGGCTAATTCAGAGGGAGGAGACCAGGAAAGAGAGTTAGAGAGAGATACAGCATGGATGATTCATTACAATGATATCAACAGATCTTCAATTTTCTCCGGCCATGATTAAAGCATGTTGACGCTTATTGGGATGAATCCTGTCCTGGAGGGTTACGTTTAAAATCCGATTGTATGACTTTGTGGCTGTGCCAGCTAGTGACTACCCTGCAGAGCTTCCTCCAGTACATAAGCTTTTACATAAGTCATCCCAATAAATGCCAACCTGCATGATTTAATGTATTCAGGTCTCCCCCTGTGGGACACTAAACAGATCACCTAGAACCAATTTTGAAGAGTAATGGCTTCTGATGTATTCTATCAAACTTTTACACTACAATCATCACTGGGTTCATCTGAGGTAGTGTAATTCACCACCGTATAGACTAGAGAGCCCTGAAATACTAAACAGCAAGCTTGGGTTTTACAACCAATTACCGGGTCACTACATCTCTTTAGCATTTTTTATGAAATATGCTGACACAATGCACAGAAGAAGAAAAACACACGACATACCGCTTAGTTCAACAACCTCCAATAGTCTTTGTAGGAAATGCAATGACACTATTTTATTTGATCCATACTTCACAGTGCTAGACGAAGATCTGGAGGAGCATCACTCAGTGCTGTGGAGTTCCTACGTTACACACTATATAAGTTCTGACTCCTTCAACGTCAGATAAATAACCCATCATCTGCACCAGGTGTAATGACTGCTCTTATGACAGCACAATTCAGCTGGATTTTACACGCCGTGGCTGGTTTGATTGTCCGGATTTTTCAATGTTCCTTGAGCTGAATCGCAGGCTTGCGAGAACCCTATTGTTACAGAATAAAGGCTACAGAGTTGTCTCAGGAAATCATGCAACGTGCAATGTAAGTACTTATTTAGAGCGGAGATGGGCATGCTGTATCTCGACACATCTCCGTGTTCTGAGTGGTGGGGACTAGCATGGTCAATGTAGCTGCTCAAGAAACCGCCTAGAGAGGACTTGCTAAACATCCTTACCGCTCCATTGTGCTCAACACGTTAGAGTTGAAGGTTTGCACATACTCTTATTCCATTCTCCCATTTTAGCCTAATTACATCCTCTTCCTTAACAAGCCTCCATCGCTGGTGCCTCAGCTTATCCATACAAAGCTCAAATAAAATTTTAATTGCATAAGAATAAAATTAAAAAGTGTGATTTAACACCAGCAGCTCAGCGTAGATGTGGCAGCCTGCTGTGATTGAAAGAGTGATAATCAAGCATTCCTTTCAACTGGTGCCATCTCTCAGCTCCACTGATGTGCACCGCACCACTGCTCTAAAGGCCTATGTCCGTTGAATCAAACACACAACCGACTAAATGTAAACTTTTAAAAATACACCTTTGCTCCTCGCTGCTATATCAAATGCACCCCTGGTGCCAGCCTCTCGAACGTTCCATTAGAGCCTGGGTTCATTTAAAAGTGAGCATACATGATGCGCACATGGTGGGAATGTATAGGCAAAGCTAGGAGCGCATGATGTGTTAAGTGTTAACTTTGCAATTGTATTCAACAAGTGAGTAATTATCATGCCTGTTCTGCTCCCACCCTCAGCGGGGAAACATCTTGTTTTCAGGGATACAGTATTTTCAACTTAGCTTCCTTTCCTCCTGAAAACCGGATGTGGGGACCCCGCTCAGGTGTTTAGTTTACGCCTGCTACCTTAAGTTACTTTGCTCTTAAACAGCTGCTCTTTCAAGTGAGGCAGGGAACCTGTGTGACTTCCAGAGCCATTCAAGTGGCCCCTCTCAAGCAGACACTTGCTGCTCTCCTAACAGACCACAACTCTATCTCTCAAGCAGACACTTGCTGCTCTCCTAACAGACCACAACTCTATAGATGGCTTATATGCAAAACATGAAAGCCATTTAGAAAAGTGTAAGTAACTAATATGTTCTGGAGCAGCAACAACTTAAAAATCACAATAGGTCATTCATCTTAATTACAATTGTCCACCATACCTGTTAGTGGCATCGGCTCACTGCATGTCATGAAGGGGTGAGGAACTCCAGCTGAGCTACTGTACAGTAAACCTCCACTTCCACTGTCAAACAGTCTACATTGTGTTCAGCCCAGGAAGAAGTCTCCGGATGGGGTTAACTTGGGGTGCCCCTATAGAGAAAACACACAAATAGCATCTCACTAAATGGTAACTCTCTCTGCCAAATCAATATAGCCTGTCAATTTGTCCCACCTTTAGTGGGATGACATTGAACAAACTCAACATCTATCTCATGGTTGGTGTAGATACATTGGAGAATGAGTGTAAAACAAAAATTAACACTGATAAAAAAAACGACCCTATAGGTAAAAATGAATTAATTCATAGCTTCTCCCTACACACAAACTCAAATCCCATTCTTCCTCTTTACTCACATGGTTAGTAAGCCAGCATGTCAACCACAGCAGCCAATATGCAACATAACATATTCACATTGATGCAGATCTCCAAGTCTATAGAATATAGGTTATGAGCCCTATACAGCGTGTCACCCTAAGGGTTAGTATATACCTACCTATACAGTACAGTATGGGATAATCATGGTCATAAACCACAACGGCACAGGGAAATGATGCTTACTCTTTAATGGTTGCGTTTCTAATGTGATATCGATAATATATTGACAGTAATGTACTGACTGTGTCCTCGATGTGTAAACTTAGTAAATATTTACTGAAGAAGTACATGCAAATGCTACCATAAGTGGTAAAAAAAAACGGATCCTTTCCAAAACAACCTCGCTCGGTACAGCTTGCATAAAGTATGATAACCAATACGAAAATAGCTAGAGTATTTACCTGTGGATAAATCGACAGCGCATTGTATGGATTTCACTGACAGCTTAAAAGAATTGTGCAAATTTTTCACACAAATTGCTAGGACTGTGCTGCGTGACCCCTTGACCATACAGCTTAATACATCTTAAACGGTAAAATATTATACAAGTGTACTGCTGCTCACCCCACCTACCGTGGAGGAGGGAATCAGGAAAAATCAGTCGAGTAAGCTTTTCAGCAATTATATAAGGGCCTTTGTATATTTTCAGAAATGTGATGTTTGTGACAGGGAATATGAGGTAGAAAATACCCTCTCAAAAGCTCGCTCACATAATAATGTAGGATACAAATAATCTGATGCAATGGTGTGTGTCTGATCTGCACCATAGCTGATGGCAAGCACGTAATATGGAAAAACGAAATACACCAAATGTATTCGGGTCTGTACTGTACATGGCAGTGCTGTACAAAAAACAATCGTATTTTCCTCTGGAAATGAAACTAGGTTACCCGTGCATGTTATTTTGCGAAGATAGCGCAAAGGCAATACCAATAACCATTCTGTTAAAGGCTCTTAATTGTGAGCACCAGAATACCAGTACCAAATACACTTTGCAAGAACCAAACCACTACCAACAATTATTCAGTATTCAATTGGTCTAGTGTTGAGTCTGCCCAGTCTTTATCTCACAAAACCAATTAATTTCAACAATGAATTCAGGGTCACATTGTTCATAATAATTACCAGTGCACTTACGCACGTAAAAGAGAGAGTGCAGAGTCCGCGCCTTTTTGTTAGAAATGATGACCACGTTTTTCAACCTGCACCTGGACCTCAAATGCATCAAGTGCACTAATTAATCAAACACACCAGACACATTAGCAAGAGGTACATTTGCATCCTTCTTCAAAGCATTCGCCCCCTCTGCAATCTGTTAAATGGCCAACGTCATTTAGACTTGGGAGACCAATCAGTAATGCAAGCACAGATTCTTAATCTATAAAATAATTCATGTTTTTTTCTCATCGCCATCATCAACTCGATCAAAAACAGTCATATTTACAGTTTACAGATGGGACAGTCGAGACAGTGTGTCTTTATCCCGGTCTGATAAATGCATATCCTTATCCTTATGTGAGTCTATGGGGCTATTTATGAATAGCCAGGCACATTTGTTCTCCCGCAGTGTGACCAGAGTTTTATTGGAGATCACAGGGACCCATACATCACATGGGGATGGTAATCGATGCAAAGCACATTTTTCTTTTCCAACCTCAAAAGGCTTGCCACGACTGTGACGTTGTCGTGAGGAATTGCACCAGCTTCCAGCGACCTCAAAACACAAAAGCCGTGGCTCATTTCAAAACTTGATTTTGACGCAATTTCTGAAACACGTCATGCAACCTACATAATGAGGCAAGCCCTCTTATATGATCTGTTAAGAAATCTGGAATCGCTCACAATCTTGTTAATGCTGTCCGTTATACAATCATACAATCTGCTAATCTGTGTCAACATGCACCAGCCATATCCAAACTCATCCTTCGGGGTTGCTCGCGCAGTGCCAAGCGCGCTTTTACGCGCACATTCAGTGAGACACGCAGCTTCATCACAGTCGAACAAACCCTGTTGTTTGTCACTAAATTGAAACCCTTCTCTCACCAGCACTGCAAAACAACCACGAGTAAACTCATTGCGCATTGGGTGAAATAATTGAAGTTACTCTCTTTAACATATTCGAGCACGTATGTTCATGCAGCATGCTGTCCATTTATCGTTATGATGGTGGGGGGCATAAATTAATGGAGGCTGACGACGAAATCGACAAACCATTCCCTGTCTTCCTTTGTGGGGAAGGGGACACAGCAATAGCATTCTGTCCCCATTGGATGGACAGAGTCGTATATGCATGAGGTATGAAGGTCTCCAAATCAAGGACATCGAGTCCAAATCATGCGTCAACTTCCGGATGCTTCATACTTCACAGCAAAATGACTACGATTATTCAAAACTTTTATTTTAAATATTTTAAACATTAACATATACAAAACACAAATCAACGGCATATTTAAATGGTATACCCTCTTTGTGTCGTACAATAGAATCACAGCTTAACGCAATACAGTTGTAGTAGCCCATAGCCCAAGCGGAAAATTCGATTCTGTTGAACTTGTTTTGAAAAACATTTTGCCAACTCTCACGAAATGCTTGCTGTTATGCTGGAGAGGTGCTTGGCACGGGGATGCGCAATACCATTCCTATAGAGAAAGGAACCGCTCCATGGATGGATCGGCCACAGACATGCAAATGGGGGAAAATGTAATATTCCCTTTATGATCATTGTAATTATTAAGACAACTTATTAAAGATTATTATCGTAACATTGTATACCACCCTTGTATATATCGTTTCATTTGTGTTGGATGCAGAAACAATCCACTGAAAGGAAGATATGGATCATATGAGAATGTAATACTTTTTACTTTTCCAAAATAAAAGAGAATCATTCCAATATTGACGACAACAGCAGGTGATAGAAAACAATCTCCATAGCACTATGATCATTTATTTATTTGCTAAGCTGAATTTCATTGCGCAATGTGACAATTCCATTCCGCATCACGGCATGGCACAATATACAGATACCAATGTCTAAAGCGCAAACCATCTCCACTCCCATGTCACTGATAAACACGTTTATTACATCCCCCGATAGGAAATATGACTCCTATGCGATATTTTCTATTGCATAGCATCGGTTGATTCAGTATAATGTAGTGAATGCCAAAGAAAGACATTCATATACCATAGGTCAAGTCGAACCTTGCTTGTTGCGCACAAAGTTCTGTCAGTATCCTGCCACGTCTGATGTTGTTACATTATACACGTATCCCAAGTAAATTGATATCCCCCTATCATGCGCAATTCTCTCCATTCTCTAACCAATTCTCTCAATTCTCTAACCAAATCTTAAGATTTGCATGACCTATGTTGGTGAGTTAATTACCTGCTCTCAGGCTTTTCTGCTACTCGTGCAGCGGGTTACCTTCGTCCGGTGCTCTCTGGAAGTTAGTTGGTCCGCTTCATCACACGGCTGCACGTCTGAGGACATGCTTGTAGAGTAAAGCTGGGGAGGCAAAGCTGGCTTCTTGGCTGGAGAAAGTGGCGAGGGAGGAGAGCGTGTATGTGAGAGACAGAGAGAGAGAGAGAGAGAGAGAGAGAGAGAGAGAGGGAGAGTTAGAGGGGGGCGGTGCACAGTGCAGAATTTCTTAGAATATTTGTTGCCGGTGAAATCCCCTGCGTACCTGTCTTGCTTTTTGACGAACAAAACCGAAGGTGATGTTATACACTGATTGTATGCAGAGTTGCAAACTGCGTGATAATTATATTGTATACTATACAAATGATATATGTCCTATCATGGTTGCATTGGTTGTGCTCTGAATGTGCCTAACCTTGATTTGCATTACTTGTGAAATGTCGTCTGGGTAGCCAAGGCCGTTTCTTTGAGCGGATTGCGTTGATGCCTTTCAGAACCATGGAGAGCGCACACGACGCCTGAGCAAGAAAACCTGGGGAGAAAGTCAATAAGAAGGTAAAGCTGCTGGTTGATCGTCTTCAAAACAGACCTCTGCAGAGGAGGAGTAAAAGGAGTTTAGTGCTGAACTGCACAGCACTCTCAGTGATATGAGATTTGTTTAGCCGCTGGTTAAAACGACTTAACCTATCCCAGAACAATGCCTCCTCATGCTGAATGAGCGCAGCATTGACTGCGCACAGAGGCGTCAAGATCAAAGGGAGCACATGGGCGCCCTCACATGTGTCCTGTTTCATTTTTTATTTGTTGTTGTTGTTTCTTTGTAATACTACTAGCCACCTAGCAATTTTGATGGCTTACAGGCTATCAATCAAGTTCGAGTAGCTAGCTTGTCTAACTATCTTAGCTGGCATGCTTTCTGGCAAGGTTGGTAGACTTTAGAAAAGCAAGCAATTACTAAATGTACTGAATAAGACTCACATTCCTTTCAATCTTTTACCCAGATTTGAGCAGATTTCGTTTGTTTAAAAAAAGAAGCACCAGTCAGGAGGATACAGACTGCTTAGATATGCTTAGATATGCAGAAAAAATACATATATTTTTTTTACATTTAATAAAGCATAATGATTATGGTTCTAGATTGCAGGAAAAGGCTGTTTTTCAGTTTGAAAAATGCAAAATTCTCCAACCACCACCCAACCACCCTCATGTAAAGTGCATTCAGATTGTATTCAGACCCCTTGAATTGTTGCACATTTTGTTATGTTACAGTCTTATTATAAAAGGTCTTAAATTGTTTTTTTTCCCCCTCATGAATCTACACACAATACCCCATAATGACAAAGCAAAAACATCCAGACCCTTTACTCAGTGCTTTGTTGAAGCACCTTTGGCAGCGATTACAGCCTCGAGTCTTCTTGGGTATGACGCTACAAGCTTAGCACACCTTTATTTGGGTTTTCATCAAGGATCTCTCTGTACTTTGCTCCGTTCATCTTTGCCTCGATCCTGACTAGTCTCCCAGTCCCTGCCGCTGAAGAACATATCCACAGCATGATGCTGCCACCACTCTGCTTCACCGTAGGGATGGTGCCAGGTTTCCTCCAGATGTGACGCTTGGCATTCAGGCAAAAGAGTTCTTGGTTTCATCAGACCAGAGAATCTTGTTTCTCATGGTCTGTGAGTCTTTACGTGCCTTTTGGAAATTCCAAGCGGGCTGTCATGTGCCTTTTACTGAGGAGTGGCTTCTGTCTGGCCACTCTACCATTAAGGCCTGATTGGTGGAGTGCTGCAGAGATGGTTGTCTTCTGGAAGGTTCTCCCATCTCCACAGAGGAACTCTAGAGCTCTGTAAGAGTGACCATTTGGTTCTTGGTCATCTCCTTGACCAAGGCCCTTTTGGTACTCTTCCCCAGATCTTTGCCTCGACACAATCCTGTCTCGGAGCTCTGCAGACAATTCCTTCGACTTTCTTTGCTTTGTTTTTGCTCTGACATGCACTGTCAACTGTGGGCCCTTATATCGACAGGTATACTGTGTGCCTTTCCAAATCATGTCCAATCAATTGAATTTACCACAGGTGGACTCCAATCAAGTTGTAGAAACATCTCAAGGATGATCAATGGAAGCAAGATGCACCTGAGCTCAATTTCAAGCCTCATAGCAAAGGGTAGTTCTGTTTTTCATTTGTAATACATTTTCAAACATTTCTAAAAACCTCTTTTCACCTTGTCATTATGGGGTATTGTGTGTAGATTGATGAGGGAAAAAACGATTGAATCAATTTTAGAATAAGGTTGTAATGTGGAAAACAAAATGTGGAAAAAGGGAAGGGGTCTGAATACTTTCCAAGGCACTGTACTTTGTGCCCCCTCAGATTTTTGGGGTGCATAAGACCCTGACTGCTTATGCACCCATCTCCCCCACAGGGCGGGCAAGATAATGGCTACCGAGCAGCATCCGGCCTTTGTTCACATGTAATGCCCATCGCAAGGACGCATACTTGACATTATTATCTCCCTATCCCACCATGAAAACCTGTAAATTCTTATTGGCTGTTGTTCCAGCACAAGGCACGGTTCAAATGATTGTTTGTCATGGCCTCATACATGTAGCCTACAGGCCTCTTGAGATATACATCTCTTGTTGTTCCAATTCATTGTGAAGCTGATGGGATCTTTTTATTATGAGACAATGATCTAAGCAACGTCTGGAAATAATTATTTTCTACGATTAGCTCTTGTATAACAGGGATGTTATCATTCGCAAGCTCTCAGTGTGTTTGTCTGTTTGTTTCCCACATTATATTGTTCATTATTATTCCCATTCACTTCCTTTCTCATGGCTTGGCATGGGTTTTTCTGGGGATCATTCCAAAGCAAACAGTGTAGTTGAAACATTTGGGCTCAGAATGTTCTACTGACATCTACTGGGGAAGTCTCTCTGAGTCCTGCTGTGTGTTCTCCTCCCAACACACAACACCTCTATATCAGCTGTGTTAAATAAATGATAGAGAACATTGTATATGAGTATACCATATCACAACACTATGGAGACATTTTAATGCAAGCGACAGACAATGTAGACATTGACTGTCTTATAGTCCTGTAAAAGATTCACAGACAGACAGGGAATTTGAACAGCAGCCCAGTGTAAGGGGTGCGTAACTGGTGGCAGGGACGTCAGACGCAGCAGAGCAGAACTAGGTAATAGCCGGAGCAGTTTAATTCCAAAACCAAAGGCATCAAGAAAATAACAACTTGGGTACAAAACCCGACGTGCACCAGTCAACATGTGCACAAGCACATACAAACAAACAATACCACACAAAGACATGGGGGGGGGAACAGAGGGTTAAATACACAACACGTAATGAGGGAATGAAAACCAGGTGTGTGGGAAAACGAGACAAAACAAATGGAAAATGAAAAATGGATCGGCGATGGCTAGAAGACCGGTGACGTCGACCGCCGAACACCACCCAAACAAAGAGAGGAACCGACTTCGGCAGTGTCATAAACAGACCTGTCCGCCCCAAAACTGCCTATTTCCATCTCTCCTTTCTCTTCAACTTGACAATGCCATTACTCCAAGAAAAGCCATTATTGTTAGACTATTGCTAGTTGCCAAATTGGGAAAGGGGTTAGTAGACACTGTATGGATGGAAGCAGTTCTAACTGTAGCTTTCAATTAAGACAGTGGACTGTAATGGTGTTTTGGATTTTGCAAAATATACTCCTGCATTAAATAAGAATGGTGTCTTACCGTGTAGCAAAGTAGCGGTTGTTAAATTGGCTAGCGGTAAGTGGATGGAATGCCTGCATATAATTTACTTTACATAATGTGAAGTAGAGGGGGGCCTGTGAGGAAAAGAAACATGAACCGGATAAAGCCATGGAGTTCCGTTGTTTTCTCGAGATGTGAAGTGACAAGTTTATATTTTCATCATAAATGCAACTGTCAGCATTAAGCATCTCCCAACACTGTAATTAGGAAGACAAACAAAAAGCTGGTGTTAATGCTCTTGTTAATGGGAGATGTGTTATTAATCAAGTCTGACAAGAACCAGGAAATATAGGACAACAGTCTGATGCATACTGCACACGCACGCACGCACGCGCGCGCGCACACACACACACACACACACACACACACACACACACAGAGATTAAAAGAGGAGAGGATGATCAAGAGCAGCATATTGAAGTGGTACACTAGAGACAGCTAAAGGTTGGCCTCAATTAGAGGGCAGATGGAGAGAGAGTATCTTCTGTTAATGGACTGTCTTTCATCAAATTCAGATGTGTTAAAGACCCACACGTGAATCAAAATATTCATTAAGGGGCTATTCTTCCACTATGTATGTATTCAGAGCCATACGTTCTCAAGCACGGTGTTACGAAATACAGAAGATCTTTCTTCCTTCAGTCTAGTCCAGTGTAATAACCCAGTAATGCTCTTCTCTCCCATGAGCAGGCCTTAGGGAGGTGGAGTATAGTGGGGAGTCCCAATGGAACCCTAGAGTCCTGTCTGCAGCCGTGTCATGATTGACATCAGGATATCAATATGGCCCTCTTCAAATACTCGTGTTCAAGTGCTCCCCTGGTTGACACAGTGTGTTTGAGTTACTGGACACTCATTAATCCTGGAGCTATCAGAGGATCTTAATTTGACCTATATTGTGATAGCAAAATAATCATGCAGCAACAGGATTGTAACTTTTAGTCTATAATGTTGCTTGATCGGTGGTTAGGCTATTAGCTGGCCAAAAGTAGGATACAAGAAAAGTACAATACTGTTAATATAACCGTGTGTTAGTGTGGGTTTTCAGCTACTTTATTTAAATCAGGAAGCTCATCTGCATTGGGTTGCAGGAAAAGTGAGTCCCGAATTCCTTTGGGGAAGGATAGTAACATATGTTTTCCCTTTTCCCTGCTCCAGTATCAATACATATCCTGCAGTGGATGCAGCCATTTGACCCAGCCTAGTGCCAAAACACCTATTTCTACTTTTCAACGGATCATCCAGACCTTGACCAGCTAAAGCAGGTGTGATAACCATACACACACCGTGGACCATCGGGGGCAGGGGTGAAGAGCACTACAATATTGTTGGGCAGTGCATCCTAGAGAGTACACATGATATTATGGCACTATCATATCTTTTTACATGAACCTCTCACATCAACAATACATTGTAACGTACGTATCCCCTCAGTGAGCCCCTGACCCAGAATCCTCAGGGTATGGTGTTATAACAGATAAATGAGCATGGAGCAGTTTGTCTTATTCAGGCCTGACAAGTCAATGACAAATTGGGCTGCTCTGAATCCACCTGGGACCCTGGCGACGAGAGGGGTGAAGGGAGAAAGAGAGAGAGTGAAACGCTACATCTCACAAAATATGCACAAATCAATAAAGAGTCAGGTGGAAGACATTTAGATGGAAGCCAGGGACAAGCATCTGACACAATTTGTTCCGTTACTCATTGATTTTACCCACCAGTGAAAAGGAAGGACATTTGTTTTGGTTTATAACCAAATCAAACATGTAATATAACATAGTTAAGTGCAAAATATCACAAAAAGCGAAGGGGATGAGATGTTGAAATGATTCACTCAATTCCATTGGTTATACAGCTCTTGCTGCTTGAAGCATGACCAATCACATTTCCCGAAGTCTCCCGCCAGCTAATAAGCACTCTGCTGAACAGCGCTTGTTGACACATGGGGCCTGACTATCATGCAATTACAACACATATTAGCATGAACGTATTGCTGTTGCAACATGGACGAACATTGCTTTCTTCAGAAATAAGGTGCAATGCTCTTTAGTTCCCGCATTGCCTAATGGTCTCACTCAGATTTCTGACTGGTGGGTGACAGTAATGAGTGTATGTAATGTTTTGTTAGCATCAGCCCATAATAGGTGTGTTTTGGTGTCAGTCAGGTGACCTGGTAGCCACTCCTTGCACTATGTTTGGCCCCATTTACATGCTCTCAGCTTCAGTACTATGACATGCCTATAGTGTCTTTTATCGTGTGTTTACAGTAAATAATACAGTAAATACTCTTATCATACAGCTGTCATCCTACGGTATATGTTTTAGACAACACGGTCTGGTTAAGTAGCTGTGTTCGACAGTATGTTCCAAACCTCGGCATCTCTATCTTCATGGCTCCTTTTGATGTCTTGTTGGCCATTTTGTAGAGGTATCCATCCATCTTCCATATTTCCAGTTTCCACCGAAAAGTCTTGATTGATTTGATGTCAATCAGTGAATCCCTCCCGTCGCATAGTGAGGAGACGAGCGGCAGACAGGGATGACATCAAGCTTAGAGTTCATTATCTTCCATTCACCATCTCTGTTTCAGTCTTCATTGTCCCTAAATTAGCTTATTAGCAATTCTTTAGATTGGTTTATAGTGTCTTAATTGAGAGTAATTAATTGAAGTGATAGCGATGGTAGGTTGGACAAAGCACTGAAATCTGCCCGAATAGATGAACCATGAATCTGTCGCTAACATTGACTGCTCAGGAAAGAAGACCTCAAATCGTTATTCTGTTGTATGAGACTGCTAGAGGACAGGAAGATCCACACATCTGGAACATATCACTGTTTGCCAAAGCTGATGTATCGATTATTAAATAGAACGTTTTTGCAATAGAGACCAATGGGTGTCGTCACAAACAGTCTTGCAGTCAGAGACGAATAGAAGAATAGACAACCATCAACCTGTTTGTTGTCACTGTTCACCTCATATGACTGTCATATGAATGTGTGTTCAAACCCAAGTGCACGCCTGCTGTACCTCTAGTTTTTCTGTTCACTTTCTGTTCACGAACAAATGGAAGGAGATCCATATCTGTATTGGCTACTTTGGTTCATAAGGCTATATTGGGATCGGATTGGTCTGTCGTATTCAATATAGTCAAGTTGTTTGAACAATGACACTTAGCAGCGCAGCGCACTCTGTCTGTGACTATTTACAGAAGAGGAGTTTGAGCCTGTATCGTGGTGTTACTGTTGAGGACATTTAGTCTGAGCCTGGTAAATACACCAAATGTGTATGATCTGGAAACTCTTAGAGGTGACTTACTGAGACAGTTGCCGCGGTGAACTGCACATACGAGCCAATTTGGCCTTTGCTCCCCTCCGAGCTTAGTGATGTTTCTGCCGCGGCTTACCTTTCTTAGACTAACCTATTATCTGAAGAACATAAAACCTTCGCTGCAGTGGCAAAACATATTGCGTGCATAGTGGAGAGTGTTTCTGTGCACGCAGACGGGGGGGGGGGTATTTGAAAGTAAAAACTCCCTGTCTTTTAAAATCAACCGCAGCAGAAGGCTTTGCCATTTCACTGCAGACTGCGGAGATGGCCAGAAATGACTTCAAGACCAAAATCAGTGAAGTACTAGAATATATTTTTGCGGTGTACTTACCATGACAAGGACACTGTCCTAATTACTAGTTAGAGCAAGAGTTTAAAAACACTCTGCGGCATAGTTGCATAGTTGCGAGGATCGTAATAGCACGCTGACTTGAAGAAAAATCTCTGAAATAAACTGTGTCCATTGATACAGAACCACATCTGTATGTCATGCTCTCCAAAGACAGCAAATCCTTATTAAAAAGTTTGAAAATAAACTTCATTTAACCAAATGAGTCCCACCGTCGCCCCAGCATGATTCTAGACTTCTACCGCTTTTAAACATTGTGTGTTTGAGCTACATACCTCTGGGTTGTACCATTGGATGTGCCTATTTATTGTGTGATTAACAGTGGCTGAGCTAGAGAGGTGTCTGTGAGACAAGGGTGGATCCCGAAGGGGTCCGGGGCCAGGTCTTTTTTTTCAAAAACATCTGTAGAGTCAGAATAGTTTGAGCTACAAACTATTAAACATTATCTATGAAAGCTATTTTGCTTCATGATGCTCCCAAGCTTTACAAGAGTGATGAGAAAGTAAGGGGTTCCTCTACATAGAAGATCATAGGAAATCCCAGGACATACTGTCTGTAATACTGTAATAAACTCACAAAGTTGCTGTCACAAACTCCACACAGTTGTCACTGACTAGTGAGATATTCATCTCCCACTAAGCAAACTATTTATTTTCTTACAGCGTTCATTTAAATTCATTTTTATCAGATTTTTGCTTTGGCTGGAGGTTTTTGTTGTTGTTGAAATGTGTCAATAAAACTCAGGAATGCAACTGTTTATGTCAAATTGGATTCAGTTTGTAGCCCTGGATGTCCTGAAAAGAAAATGGTAAAACACTTCATTGTGAGGCTGAATATGAGGGCTGGACATGCAGATAAATAAACGTCAGAGGAATAAAAAGGCAATTTTTGCTGGGGTCTCGGGACTGATAGGGTTAACAACTATCTGCCAGTAGTACCTGTCAGCAAAAGGACAGTGGCTTCATAAACACGTGTTTCTCGCTACAGATTATGTATCATTCAGTGATGACATTCTCTTAGACCGACCTCATAGGAAACGGCAGACACACATAACCGACTCATAAAAATGCAAATCTCCTTTTATGAGAAATGCTTTCCTGCATCCGCTCATATTGTCACTTGGACAACAACTCACAGGAAATGGGGATGGGCACTATCCCGTTGTGCCAAATTGTGCATATCAGTGTTAGGAAGATGAGATTTAATTGGGGTCCAAGGTTCAGATTGTTGTAATCAACCCCAAACTATGAGGAGCTCTGTCAAGCCTGGCAACCACACTTGATAGGTATCATTTTGGATTGGAGAACAAGAGAGAAAGGAGGGGACAACCAACAGTCACAGCCTAACACGAGTGCAAGTTATTTGTGACAAACAAGGGCTGAGGATTGCAACAAAAAAAAAATGCAGCTTGAGGGACTAGCAGCTGTTTTACGCGCTATTTCTCAATTTTTGTCCATAATGTACCCGCCATCGTTTCCTATGACTGAAAAGAGCTTCTGGAGATCAGAACAGCTATCACTAACCTTGAATGAGGTCTTCTACTTCAATGAGTCGGAGGAGAAGGACATCATTTATTGATTATCCCGGATCAGGTCCAAACCCGGAGAAGGAGGAGAGTGGATAAACCGCCTCTACCCTCCGTTCTATTGGCGAACCTGCAATCACTGGAGAATAAACTGGACGAGCTCCGTTCGAGACTATCCTATCAACGTGACCTGAAGAACTTTAATATGCTATGTTTCTCAGAATCATGGCTGAACAAGTACGTGTAAAATATAAATCTAGCTGGTTGTTCTATACATCGGCAGGACAGAACGGCAGCTCTCCTGGTGGCCTGTCATTTTAATGCAGGAAAACTGAAATCAGTTTTACCTCATTTGTACCAGCATGTCTAGATTTCCTTTACGACACACACAGAGACGCATACAAAGTCCTAGATCTCCTTTACGACACACACAGAGACGCATACAAAGTCCTAGATCTCCTTTACGACACACACAGAGACGCATACAAAGTCCTAGAGCTCCTTTACTACACACACAGAGACGCATACAAAGTCCTAGATCTCCTTTACGACACACACAGAGACGCATACAAAGTCCTAGATCTCCTTTACTACACACACAGAGACGCATACAAAGTCCTAGATCTCCTTTACGACACACACAGAGACGCATACAAAGTCCTAGATCTCCTTTACGACACACACAGAGACGCATACAAAGTCCTAGATCTCCTTTACGACACACACAGAGACGCATACAAAGTCCTAGATCTCCTTTACGACACACACAGAGACGCATACAAAGTCCTAGATCTCCTTTACGACACACACAGAGACGCATACAAAGTCCTAGATCTCCTTTACTACACACACAGAGACGCATACAAAGTCCTAGATCTCCTTTACGACACACACAGAGACGCATACAAAGTCCTAGATCTCCTTTACTACACACACAGAGACGCATACAAAGTCCTAGATCTCCTTTACGACACACACAGAGACGCATACAAAGTCCTAGATCTCCTTTACGACACACACAGAGACGCATACAAAGTCCTAGATCTCCTTTACGACACACACAGAGACGCATACAAAGTCCTAGATCTCCTTTACTACACACACAGAGACGCATACAAAGTCCTAGATCTCCTTTACGACACACACAGAGACGCATACAAAATCCTAGATCTCCTTTACTACACACACAGAGACGCATACAAAGTCCTAGATCTCCTTTACGACACACACAGAGACGCATACAAAGTCCTAGATCTCCTTTACGACACACACAGAGACGCATACAAAGTCCTAGATCTCCTTTACGACACACACAGAGACGCATAAAAAGTCCTAGATCTCCTTTACGACACACACAGAGTCGCATACAAAGTCCTAGATCTCCTTTACGACACACACAGAGACGCATACGAAGTCCTAGATCTCCTTTACTACACACACAGAGACGCATACAAAGTCCTAGATCTCCTTTACGACACACACAGAGACGCATACAAAGTCCTAGATCTCCTTTACGACACACACAGAGACGCATACAAAGTCCTAGATTTCCTTTACGACACACACAGCGACGCATACAAAGTCCTAGATCTCCTTTACGACACACACAGAGACGCATACAAAGTCCTAGATCTCCTTTACGACACACACAGAGACGCATACAAAGTCCTAGATCTCCTTTACGACACACACAGAGACGCATACAAAGTCCTAGATCTCCTTTACTACACACACAGACGCATACAAAGTCCTAGATCTCCTTTACGACACACACAGAGACGCATACAAAGTCCTAGATCTCCTTTACGACACACACAGAGACGCATACAAAGTCCTAGATCTCCTTTACGACACACACAGAGACGCATACAAAGTCCTAGATCTCCTTTACGACACACACAGAGACGCATACAAAGTCCTAGATCTCCTTTACGACACACACAGAGACGCATACAAAGTCCTAGATCTCCTTTACGACACACACAGAGACGCATACAAAGTCCTAGATCTCCTTTACGACACACACAGAGACGCATACAAAGTCCTAGATCTCCTTTACTACACACACAGAGACGCATACAAAGTCCTAGATCTCCTTTACGACACACACAGAGACGCATACAAAGTCCTAGATCTCCTTTACGACACACACAGACGCATACAAAGTCCTAGATCTCCTTTACGACACACACAGAGACGCATACAAAGTCCTAGATCTCCTTTACGACACACACAGAGATGCATACAAAGCTCTCCCTCACCCTCCATTTGGCAAATCTGACCATAACCTTATCCTCCAGATTCCTGCTTACAAGCAAAAACTCAAACAGGAAGTACCAGTGACGCACTCAATACGGAAGTGGTTACATGAAGCGGATGCTAAGCTACAGGAAGGTTTTGCTTGTACAACCTGGAATATGTTCTGGGATTCATCCAATGGTATTGAGGAATTTACCACATCAGTCACCGGCTTCATTAATAAGTGTATTGATGATGACAATGTACATATCCTAACCAAAAGCCATGGGTTACAGGCAACATCCACACTGAGCACACAACACAGTCGTGAAGAGTGCACGACAACGCCTCCTCACCCTCAGGAGGCTAAAAATATTTGTAACGGGCCCTTAGATCCTCAATATGTTCTAAAGCTGCACCATTGACAGCATCTTGACTGGCTGAAACCCCGCTTGTTATGGCATCTCCTTGGCATCCGACTGCAAGAGGCTACAGAGGGTAGTGCGTATGGCCCAGTACATCACTGGGGCCAAGTTCCCTGCCATCCAGGACCTCTATACAAGGCAGAGTCAGAGGAAGGCCCTAAAAAAAGACTCTGCCACCCAAGTCGGCAAGCGGTAATGGAGCTCCAAGTCTGGGACCAAAAGGCTCCAAACAGCTTCTACCCGACTCCATAAGACTGTTGAAGGGTTAACCACCTATCTGGTGTATGTGTATTTTTGTATGTATGTGTATTGACATTCTTGCACTGGCTCTATGCACACAGTAGTCTCTACCCACACACTCACACATACTACACTGACACTCCTACACACACACACTCACTCACACACAGACACACTGTCACACTTTCCACGTGTACTTCTGCTAGTTTATTATCTATCCTGATTGCATAGTCACTTTTACCCCTTCCTAGAATATTACCTCAATTACCCCTGCACTTTAACTCGCTACCGGTACTCCTTGTATATACGTCTACACCTGTTGTATTCGGTGCATGTGAAAAATACAATTTGATTTGATTTCTGAAGCGGGCGGGATAGATGAAATAGTTTCAGCCCAACCTGGGGTCTCTTGGTCTCAAAACTAAATGAGAAGTAACAATCAATCGTGCCAAGTGGAGCAAGACAGGTATAAGGAAATTGAAAATGATTCCCTGTGCATGTAGCAGTCGTTCCCAGACAGGATGAGACACATTCATCAGCCAGCTCTGGTCACGGCAGAAGGCAGGACAGGAGCCATAGAACCATCTCCTGAGAAAGCCATTGTTATCAGCCTTTCTCAGGCTTGAAATACAAAACCAGCCTCTCTGTGTCACAGATCCCTCCGAAACTTTCATTACGCACACCTGGCTCCTATTCCCAGTGATTAGTAATTGTATAAGTGTTCTCTTGGTTTACCAGTATCCTGTCGATTATTGTTACAATGTCCGTTGGTTCATGTGAGTACCGGTGCTGTGTGTTTTGGCTTTCGTGCCATTGTGGATTGCGCAGATGATTGTGGGGTCTCTTTTGTTTGGGTTTCTACCCTTTGTTTTGTATAGTGTTTGTTTGGTCTTTGGTCTTTGTCCCCGTGCCTTTACACGGCACACTGTAATTTGGGTAAAATAAAATAAAAAATGTGCGCTTGTCTCCTGAATCATTCATACCAATGTGACACTCTGTCAAAACTGGAAGAGGCTTCCCATCACAAACAATATGGATTGCTATAATCTATACTTACTAACTCAATACAGATCATTTCGGTCACGCCCTGACCATAGAGAGCCATTGTTTCTCAATGGTGTAGTAGGTCAGGGTGTGACTGGGGTGTTCTAGTTCTAGTTCATATTTCTATGTTGGTGTGCTTGATATGGTTCCCAATTAGAGGCAGCTGGTAATCGTTGTCTCTAATTGGGGATCATATTTAGGTAGCCTTTTTCCACATGTGTTTTGTGGGATATTGAATTTTGTATTTTGAGTTAGTGTATGTAGCACCGCTTTAGTCATGGTGCGTTGTTTCTTGTTTTGTTTTATAGTTTCACTTTAATAAATGATGTGGAACTGTAATCACGCTGCCCCTTGGTCCTTCTCTACAAACGATCGTGACAATTTCTCAATTTAGAAAGGACAAAACATTCCGTAATGTGTTCCATTTATGATGTGGTTTGTCATTCTTCCATGATCAATTAAGCAAAAAACGAAATCATTGCTGTAATAGGCTTTTTCTGTCGCCACCACATCAACACCAATGTAAAAAAAGAGATTTCCTTTTATGATGTGCCTCACCGCTCGTGTACAGGGAAGAGTGTTTTATTTTTACAGCCATTGTTAAAGTTTAGTCATATGGACAGTGGAGGTGTAAAAGAGACGGTGCTCTTGGCCATGAGTTTAAATCACTTGGCGGGATGAGGGCAATAACAAACCACTGGAGAGGGGAAGAGTGATGGTAGGGCCCTTTATATTCCACTAATGATGCTGAACATTTGAGTGGTGGTAACATTAAGCCTCGTCGAGCGAATCTAAAGGGAAATCATGCATCACAATTAATTGGGAATCAGGAAGTTGGTCGATTTCGCCATTTTCTACTTATGGTCAGGTTATTAGCTCCGGCCTTCATATCTGTTTATTACCCCCTTAGTTTAATGATCACGGAGGTCACCAGTCCATTCGCCTCTTCTTGGAGAAGAGTTTCCTAGCAGTACGGTAAAGGCAGGCCTGACGAGCCCTAGGCCAGGCTATCTCAAGGGTGAGGAGGGATGGAGAGCTAATGAGGAAACATCACATATTTATCTTCCTTTCTATGAAACCCCTGAGCGTCTTGGCCCTGAATGCTGTGGCTGATTGCAGTTATTTAGTGTGTATTTAGTGTGGCTGGGGCATTGGTGCTGCTCCTCTGAGCTGCTCCGAGTAGTATATACCTGTCTGGACCAGTGGAGGCTGATGAGGGGAGGACGGCTCATAATAATGGCTGGAATGGAGTAAACGGAAAGGCATTAAAACATGTTTGATGTATTTGATACCATTCCACCTATCCGCTCCAGCCATTACCACGAGCCCATCCTCCCCAATTAAGGGTGCCACCAGGCTTCTGTGGTCTGGACTGTATCTGATTGGCATTTAGGAGCAGTTAGATTTGTGCCTTGTCTGTTTACTTTAAATCAAAGTCAGAGAACAGCCACTTTTGGGTATAAAGTAGCCTACGTTTGTGCAGCAGAAAGTAATGAGACTGCACCGCATTTTGGCAAACCATTTTCTGGTGTCATCTCACATGAACCTCATAAGTATGGTAATGCCTTCTATCATTCTGCCACAGGCTGACAAATTCCATCATTACTCATCATACGGCATCCATTCTTGGATCATACAATATCCCTCAAGATATGTTCAAAAGTATTTCTTTTTTACACTGATGACATCTTAATGTTATTGTAAGTGACAAACGTGCTGTAGTTGCTGCTAGATGTGTATACTGCAGAAATGCACACACAGACATAGACATAGCCAGACACATGACAAACAATGCAGGATTTTATTACGTCATGCTTGCTTTTAGTACACCAGACAGACATTACACTTGTTGATTTATGGAAGTTTGAGTTACGGAAGTTCCTTTTTCCAGATTCCGTTTCTTCACTGCTCTTTCTAGTTCCTGCAGTATACTGTAGAAATGCACACACAGACATAGACATAGCCAGACACATGACAAACAATGCAGGATTTTATTACGTCATGCTTGCTTTTAGTACACCAGACAGGCATTACACTTGTTGATTTATGGAAGTTTGAGTTACGGAAGTTCCTTTTTCCAGATTCCGTTTCTTCACTGCTCTTTCTAGTTCCTGCAGTGTCTCTTCCTGCCTCTCCTTATCTTCTCCCCCATTTCATCCTCTCTCCCTCTGAGACTGCACCACATTTTCACTTCACTTCTTCCTTATCTCTCTCTCTCAATTCAATTTAAGGGATTTATTGGCATGGGAAACATATGTTTACATTGCCAAAGCAAGTGAAATAGATAATTAACCAAAGGGAAATAAACAATAATAAATTAACAGTAAACATTACACTTCCAAAAGAATAAAGACATATGTAATGAACACAAGGGGAGACAGAGAGCTGGTTTCAAGCGCAGGGCGCAGCAGGTGTTTATTGCATAGGACCACATGAGGAGGCAGGTAGCTGGGTCCAGGGGCAGGCAGAAGGTCATACACAGGGGATCCAAAAGGGCAACTGTACAGGCAGGGAAAATGCTAGTAACCTAGTCCAGGAGATCAGGCAATAGGTAGATAACAGGAAATACGATAGGCTAAAGTACAGGCAAGGAATAGGCAAAAGGCGTCATTAGTGAGGCAGGCAAAAACTATTATACACGGGAGGGGTAGATCACGGGAAAAACAGAGCTCTGAAAGAAATGTGTCACAAAACAAACAATACCTCGCAGTGATGAACTGAACTAGATAGTGTGTGATAATGACATACAGGTGTGTGAACAGGTGATTAGAATTCAGGTTATTGGGATCTGGAGAGTGAGCTGAGTTCAGGGGATCTAGGTGTTTGAGAGTGTGAGTTGGAAGCAGACGTTACAACATATCAAATGTCATATTATGTATATATACAGTGTTGTAATGATGTGCAAATAGTTAAAGTACAAAAGGGAAAATAAATAAACATAAATATAGGTTGTATTTACAATGGTGTTTGTTCTTCACTGGTTGCCCTTTTCTTGTGACAACAAGTCAGACATCTTGCTGCTGTGATTGCACACTGTGGCATTTCACCCCATATATATGGGAGTTCATCAAAATTGGATTTGTTTTCGAATTCTTTGTGGGTCTGTGTAATCTGAGTATGTGTCTCTAAAATGTCATACATTTGGCAGGAGGTTAGGAAGTGCAGCTCAGTTTCCACCCCATTTTGTGGGCAGTGTGCACATAGCCTGTCTTCTCTTGAGAGCCAGGTCTGCCTTCGGCGGCCTTTCTCAACAGCAAGGCTATGCTCACTGAGTCTGTACACAGTCAAAGGTATCCTTAATTTTGGATCAGTCACAGTGGTCAGGTATACTCTGTTTAGGGCCAAATAGTATTCTAGTTTGCTCTGTTTTTTGGTAAATTATTTTCAATGTGTCAAGTAATTATCTTTTAGTTTTCTCATGATTTGGTTGGGTCTAATTCTGTTGCTGTCCTGGGGCTCTGTGGGGTCTGTTTGTGAACAGAGCCCACTCTCTCTCTCCATTACTGACTCAAAGTCCTTGAGTCTGGGTACTGGGATGGTTAGTGGACATGATGAGTAGGTGATTTCTCATTCCCAATGAGTCCCGGGACCCCTCCATTGCCTGGCAGCTAGTTGGGTGGATCTCTGGGATGTTTGGAGGGAAGCCAGCCAGGCCAGCAGAGTCCTGCAGCGACCAGGGAGAGTCTCACTCTGTACCACTGTTCCTCCCTGCCCCCCCCCCCCCCCCCCCCCCCCCCCCCCCCCCCCCCAACATCTTTAGGAGTCCTCTCTACCCCACTGGTTTGGCCAGCACTCAGGACATTCAGATAGAGTGCTTGAGAGTGAAGCGGATCCCTTCAGATTGGCACAGCGGTACAACCTCACTGTTGGACTTTGAGAATAACTTGTAGATGTGTGATACGACAGTACAGAGAAAGGAGTAGTGAAGTGATGCAGGCTATAGACGGGGGGAAACAATCACTCTGCAGTAACACAAACAGCAACAGTGCCTCTTAATGTCCTTGTATAGTGACAGTCACTGGCATGAGGGGACCCCTAACATCAATGTTTAAGATGGTCGTAAACGTTATATAGGGCTTGTGTTTGCTCTCGGCCCTGAGCAGATAACAGAGCCTTGAATAAACCCACCTCCTCCAGGAAATGTGTATATGAACAAGTAAAGTCGGTGAGAGTCTTTGAGTAGTTAAACAACTTTCATGAGTCGATCAATTTCACGCTTGGCGAGAAGATGCAATGGTAAGAGAGAGGATCTGAAACTGTTCGTTTTTTTAATGATGTGGGATGTCGAGCAGTTGGATCAATATTACTGTGTGAATCCTGGCCGTGTTTTACATTGTACATGAGTCAATACTGAAAGGTGTAAATAATGTAGCTGACTAGTAGACCACTGTCTAGACTGTCTGCTCAGTCTGATACATCTATTTCTCACCTTCAGGTTCAAAGGAAATGAGCCATTTTCCATTTTCTCTCCTGAATGCACTGACCATATCCCTAACTGCATAAGTAACATGTTTTGTCATCTAAGTCAACAGCATTGACAAAATATTTATTGTCTACAATTTGAACTACAATTTGAGTCTGACAAATTGTTTGGCAGTGAATTGTTGGAAGCACTTCAGTTTAGGTCTCTATTTCTGCCCTACGCAATGCTGAATATCAACCAGTTTATGCAAGAGATATTGGTAATTTTGTGGTATACTGTAGACCCAGAACACACCTTAGACCACTGTTTGTTGACTCATATGAAAATCCACTGTATACATCATGCTGTAAAAGGGTGTAGAGAAAAACTGAGAAAGCAGATGAAAAATGGGACGTGAGAAGGTGGGAATGTCATCAGTCATATGGATGGATTTCCATATATGTCTTTGTTGTTTTGTGTACACTTTCATTCCTCCCCAGAAATAATGGCCCGCCCTGACTGTGTGTGCATGCGTATTGTTAGGGTTGCGTGAATTAGAATCTGGTATTAGTACAAGTTATAACACTGAGTCACTGATTGTACTCTATGTACTTTTATTAGCTAAGCAATAAATGGCAAATGTTCTTTCGTATATACGGGCTCACTGTAATACCACGCAGGGCAGAACAGGGAACTGACAGGATGTACGTAAACAGTTGTTCTTATACTGTGATAGACATAGTTCCAACCCGTCTGTTGGGCTATCACAGTAGAGGTTGAGCGTGGATTAGACTTGCTCAGCCTATCGCAGGTGCTCAGGCTGGTCCCCGCCTCTTGGCGCTTCTTGGAGTCCACCCTCTGTCGATGTATAGATTCTCACTGTTCTGGTATCGCAGCCTAGTTATACCAGTTGCTCAGTTCCTGCTATTGTGTTGTTCAGTATTTTTCCATCTCAGTTAAATCTCGTGATGACCACCCCTCCCTATACCTGATTAACCACAACTTTGTAAGATACAGCAAGTCACACCATGTGCTCAATATTGTCACATACAAACACAAGGACAAAGCATCTGCTGGGCTGTTATCTACAGTTTTGCAACATGCAGGTCACACCATGTTACTCAGTTCTTGTCACACACACAAACAGGCAAGTAGATGTAGCAAGCAGTTGTTTAATCTCATGATGATGCTCAAGTGCACAAATGCAGATACTTCACACAGCCAACATCAGATAATATTTAATCATATATATGGTAATGGATATAATGTAAAACACAGAATCCCACAGTGTGTGTATGAATGTGCATGTGTGTATTGTGTGTGTCCCTGTTTGTGTTAGAAGAAATAATGTCTCATTGCGCCGCCCCTCCCACCTCCATACTTTGCCCTCTCTATCCGAGTCATTGAGCGCCCAATATTTCACGGCAGCAGCCACAGTGTGTTGAATTGTGCTGCCTTCACTTTGTATTCAGCCTCTTAAATAACATCACTTCAGTTAGCCTCAAAATACTCCCACTTGAGTATGAGGTGTTATGAAAAGGTCCTGAGCAAGTTGGAGTCAATGGTCTTTCTATGGGGAAATACCCTCTCAGTATTACTTCAGAGCTTTCCTGAGGGGTATACTACGACGCTAGCTAGATCTATTCAGGATTATCTAAAGCTAGCCAGTTTCAGTTCTAACTCAGGCTTCATCCATGTTATGAAGGTGGATATTGATCCTGCACCTGCGCGTGCATGTCACACATGGATTGGCCAAGGAGTCGAAAGCCGAACTCTTCATTGAGACAATGTTGAAACAGCTATCCATGGCCAGTCAGTACCACATTTTCATTTTTGCTGAAATAATTAATTTAATTTAATCTATGGAGGGAGATATGCTACTAGAAGTGCCTTTTTTTAAATTAAGCGAATCGTTTATGCCGTCTTTGGTGTGCTTTATCAATGAAAGAGAACCCTTTTTTCTACTCCTATCGATAAAATCATTGTTTTTAGCCCAACTAAAGTTACTGCCCGTGAAGTTGCAGATGTATGCTGTCATTACTAAATGTGTGTAGTGTGATGCGTATTTTAATGTTATTCTTTTTAACACATAAAACATTTGAATAATAAAAGATTTCATCAAATGAAGGGGATGATGAGTCAATCTTTGCGAGAGGGAGGGAATATGATTTCATTGGTCCTCAACTCGCAGCTCAGACACTTAATTCAGGATCAAATGGCATTAGCCTTCCCTGAAGCATGTTAGAGTTTAGGATTCGTTGCCATAGAAATGTATCTGGCTAAAACGTGAGCCACCTTTGTGTCAAAGGTGATCCCGAGTTGAACTCAGAATTGACCGAAGTTAGCTAGTAATCTCCTCTACCCTGCTTTGTAGTATACCCATGGACTCTGAACAGAACACAGAGTTCTTAGCAGCACTAGAAGTGGGTACTGATCATGCTCAGTAAGCAGTGGAGTATTTTCCCAGTCTCTCAATCCACTGCATGGTTGCAAATATTGGATATTTAAATGAAGTCCACAAATGTATTTTCACCACTCACGTTGACTCTGGGTAGTTGATGTAGCTACAGCAGAGAATACCCAGCCTGCTCTTCTCTGATAAGATAAACATCTTATCTGGTGAAAATTGATCCATTCTCCGACCTCAAGTCTTCTGAGCAATTACCTGATTAACCCAGTTGGTCTGGATACTTCATTTCTTATGGATCTCTTCCTGTGGAATGCTTAGATAAAGGCTGGGGTATACAGTTGAAGTCAGAAGTTTACATACACCTTAGCAAAATACATTTAAACTCCGTTACTGACAATTACTGACATTTAATCCTAGTAAAAATTCCCTGTCCTGGGTCAGTTAGGATCACCACTTTTTTTTAAGAATGTGAAATGTCAGAAATGTATCAGAGAGAATAATTTTTTTCAGCTTTTATTTATTCCATCACATTCCCAGTGGGTCAGAAGTTTACATACACTCAATTAGTATTTGGTAGCATTGCCTTTAAATTGTTTAACTTAGGTCAAACGTTTTGGGTAACCCTCCACAAGCTTCCCACAATAAGTTGTGTGAATTTTGGCCCATTCCTCCTGACAGAGCTGGTATAACTGAGTCAGGTTTGTAGGCCTCCTTGCTCGCACACACTTTTTCAATTCTGCCAACAAATGTTCTATAGGATTGAGGTCAGGGCTTTGTGATGGCCACTCCAATACCTTGACTTTGTTGTCCTTAAAGCCATTTTGCCACAACTTTGGAAGTATGCTTGGGGTCATTGTCCATTTGGAAGACTCATTTGCAACCAAGCTTTAACTTGACTGATGTCTTGAGATGTTGCTTCAATATATCCACATAATTTCCCTCCCTCATGGTGCCATCTATTTTGTGAAGTGCACCAGTCCCTCCTGCAGCAAAGCAACCCCACAACATGATGCTGCCACCCCCGTGCTTCACTGTTGGGATGGTGTTCTTCAGCTTGCAAACCTCCCCCTTTTTCCACCAAACATAACGATGGTCATTATGGTCAAACAGTTCTATTTTTGTATCATCAGACCAGAGGACATCTCTTCAAAAAGTACGATCTTTGTTCCCATGTGCAGTTGCAAACCGTAGTCTGGCTGTTTTATGGTGATTTTGGAGCAGTGGCTTCTTCCTTGCTGAGCGGCCTTTCAGGTTATGTCAATATAGGACACGTTTTACTGTGGAAATAGATACTTTTGTACCTGTTTCCTCCAGCATCTTCACAAGATCCTTTGCTGTTGTTCTGGGATTGATTTGCACTTTTCGCACCAAAGTAGGAGACTTTGTCATCTCTAGGAGACAGAACGCATCTCCTTCCTGAGCGGTATGACGGCTGCGTGGTCCCATGGTGTTTATACTTGGATACTATTATTTGTACAGATGAACGTGGTACCTTCAGGCGTTTGGAAATTGCTCCCAAGAATGAACCAGACTTGTGGAGATCTACAATTTTTTTTCTGAGGTCTTGGTTGATTTCTTTTCAATTTCCCGTTATGTCAAGCAAAGAGGCACTGGGTTTGAAGGTAGGCCTTTAAATACTTCTAAAGCTTCTAAAGCCATGACATCATTTTCTGGAATTTTCCAAGCTATTTAAAGGCACAGTCAACTTAGTGTATGTAAACTTTTGACCCACTGGAATTGTGATAAAGTGAATTATAAGTTAAATAATCTGTCTGTAAACAATTGTTGGAAAAATTATTTGTGTCATGCACAAAGTAGATGTCCTAACCGACTTGCCAAAACGATAGTTTGTTAACAAGAAATTTGTTGGAGTGGTTGAGAAATTAGTTTGAACTTTTTATGGCTGCAGGGGCAGTATTGAGTAGCTTGGATGAAAAGGTGCCCATTGTAAACGGCCAGCTCCTCAGTCTTAGTTGCTAATATATGCATATTATTATTAGTATTGAATAGAAAACACTCTAAAGTTACCAAAACTGTCAAAATATTGTCTGTGAGTATAACAGAACTGATATTGCAGGCGAAACCCTGAGGAAAATCAAAACAGGAAGTGGCTTCTATTTTGAAAACTCCATGTACCATAGCCTCCCTTTGCTGGATTTAAAGGGATATGAACCAGATTCCTTTTCCTATCGCTTCCTCAAGGTGTCAACAGTCTTCAGACATAGTTTCAGGCTCTTATTTTGAAAAATGAGCCAGAACGATAACATCGCGTCAAGTGGTCACATGAGTTTTGCTCGCGCAACAGAATGTGGACAGCAATTGTTTTCCCCTCTCCTACTGTGAAAGACATTTGCGGTTGATATATTATCGATTATATATTTTAAAAACAACCTGAGGGTTGATTATAAAAAACATTTGACATGTTTCTGTGGACATTATAGATACTATTTGGTATTTTTGTCTGCGTTGTCGTGACCGCTCTTTCCTGTGGATTTCTGAACATAATGCGACAAACAAATGGAGGTATTTTGGATCTAAAAATTATCTTTATGGAACAAAAGGAACATTTGTAACTGGGAGTCTCGTGAGTGAAAACATCCGAAGATCAACGAAGGTAAACGATTAATTTGATTGCTTTTCTGATTTTCATGACCGAGCTACCTGATGCTAAGTGTACTTAATGTTTTATCGTGCGATCGATAAATTTACACAAACGCTTGGATTGCTTTCGGTGTAAAGCGTAATTTCAAAATCTGACATGACAGGTGGATTAACAAAAGGCTAAGCTGTGTTTTCCTATATTGCACTTGTGATTTCATGAATATAAGTATTTGTAGTAATATTTATTGTATGTATCGCTATGCTATTCAGCGGTTGTTGATGACACTTATCCCGATATCGGGATTGCAGCCATAACACGTTTTTAATGACTCCAACCTAATTGTATGTAAACTTCCGACTGCAACTGAACTTGGTTTCAACTTCAGGTCTTATCTGAACTCCATCTCTGTCTATTTAGTCTCCACATCCCCCTCTGCCCTCATAGAAGACAGTCTGTAGATGTAATTGCAGAAAGAGTAAATGGCTACAGATGTAGAATCATCATTTGATCACCCTGTTGCATGATTACTTTCCTGATTAAATAGTCTATTTGCCTGGGGGCTAGGGTCAGTCTGTCGTATCTAGTGAAATTCTGGTGTCCTGTGTGAACTTAAGAATGCTCCCGCTAATAATTCTAATTCTCTCCCTCTCCCCTCTCTGAGCTATAGGATGATGCCTCAGGACTACCTGGCCTGATGACTCCTGGCTGTCCCCGTCTCCAGTCGTGCTGCTGCTCCAGTTTCAACTGTTCTGCTTGCGGCTCTGGAACCCTGACCTGTTCCCCGGAAGTTTTACCTTGTCCCGGAACTGTTGTTTTTGATCCTCTCTCTCTCTCTTTCTCTCTCTCACTCTCTCTCTCTTTCTCTCTCTCTCTCTCTCTCTCTCTCACTCTCACTCTCACTCTCTCTCTTTCTCGCTCTCTCTCTCTCTTTCTCGCTCTCTCTCTCTCTTTCTCGCTCTCTCTCTCTCTCGCTCCCCCCGTCTCTCTTTCTCGCTCTCTCTTGCTCCCCCTCTCTCTCTCTCGCTCCCTCTCTCTCTCTCTCCCTCTCTCGCTCCCTCTCTCTCTCTCTCTACCGCACCTGCTGTCTCAACCTCTGAATGCTCGGCTATGAAAAGTCAGCTGACATTTACTCCTGAGGTGCGGACCTATTGCAGTCTCTACAACCACTGTGATTATTATTTGACCCTGCTGGTCATCTATGAACGATCTGGCCTTAATGGCCTTGCACATTTATAATCTCCACCCGGCACAGCCAGAAGAGGACTGGCTACACCACAGTGCCTGGTTCCTCTATGTTTCTTCCTGGGTTCCTGCCTTTCTAGGGAGTTTTCCTACACACCGTGCTCCTACATCTGTATTGCTTGCTGTTTGGGTTTCTGTACAGCACTTTGTGACATCTGCTGATGTAAAAAGGGCTTTATAAATACATTTGATTTGATTTGATCCTGCAATGCCAGAAATGTAAAACTTGTTGTGTAATTGGGGTTTAAAAAGGCTTCTGAAATGTTTGTATTTTCCACTTAGAAATTTCAGACTTGATTTTCCCTTAGGAAAAATGTATCAACCCCTATAAAGATTTCCATTAATTATAATCCGTATAATAATTCAAATGTCCTGTTGCTGCAGGGTTATTTTCCTGCTGTAGCAAACTGGCTCAAACAGTGAGTCATTAGCATGACACTATAAGGCTCCTAGCTCTGCACTCTGATCTATATTTGACCTGCACAACAGAACTGTAGCATTTATACTTGTTTGGGGATCGAAGGGACAGAGGAATCAAGGAAATACAGTAAACTACAACAGTAGCTCTTGCTGCTGGTATAGAACAGTATCCTGTATGAGACAACTGGGCTATGATGGCTAATACGGAATACGACTACTTGTTCGCCCCCACCAACGTGTTCATGGGTAGAAGGAAAACAGCCTTTCTCAAATTAACGTCAAAAGATGCATTTTTCTGCATTTTACCTAACCCTAACCCTTTTCCTATCCTTAACCTAATTCCCCTAACCTCCTATGTTAATTCTGATAACCTGCTGCGTAAGTTCTCTTAACCTGCTGAGATAAGTCAAATCTGTCAAAGCTGTATCCCATCTAGTCAAAACCCACCAATGTTGTTTCTGATGGTGGTTAGGTGGTATATAATAATATATAATAACAATATATAATACTAACGTATACCTAGACTATTAATAATGGAATTAAGATACTTTTAAAACAAACATAAAAGAGAAGCAACAAAACAAGAGATGATGCAAAACAACTGTCTAACTCATGAAAGAACAAAGAAACATAGAGATATGTTTTACTTTAAGCTAATCTTGCAAAAAACGTGTTAACTACAGTGGTCCGGAAGCATCCATCCACCTGATTGACAGGCCAGATGAAAAGTTCCTCAGCCAAAGCCTTTTTTTCTCGTTCTCACCCGTCTTTTCCTCCCTCCTAGTTTCTGGCGATAAGAATGCACAGAGTAATTACAGTCCAGGGTTACTGGTTTAACATCAATAGCGCTGCTTTGGCTGAATAAAATGGGAAAACGACAGCGTGTTCCCAGACAGATAAAAAATCCTTTGGTCCTCACTTTTCAGGCTTTTAATACAACACATTCTTTGATTGCCGTGGCTGTATTTATTATGCAAGAGGAAGTGACCACTCGAGAGCTTCCCTACATGAAGGTTAAGTGATAACACAGGGCACATCACACAGTCAGGAAATTGCAAATATTTGCTCTTATTGATTTAATGTATAATAAACATCTAGGAGGAGTTACTGAAATCTTGTCTCTAAAGCTCTGGACTGCAGTTCATAAAATAATTTAACTATTTCACCTATTTCACCTTATCCAATATAATCCAGTGGGTCACCAAGCTGCCCGCATTGAGTACATTGACATTGTTCCAAAGCATTACAGGGATGTTTTAGAAGCCTCCAAGTCAACCCTGTGTAATACATTATTAAATTACTCTAACCCATTCGGTTGGATTACGTTATGGTAATATCAGGTTTGTGTCTCTCCCTCCTCTGTTTCCTGTCGGAGGAAGGATAATAAATAGCATATTAAAGCAGTCTCACTTTATTGTGCCATGGCAACTCTCCGTGAAGGACAATAAAGAATGGAGGGAACATACTGTACGTGTGCATACCAATCAACTGTGACTGGGTCCCCCGTGGCCCCGCCGCCCTCAACCTAACCGGCTTCCTGCAGCGTCTTCAGAAGCAAGGGCTTGTGGGTAGACACAGAGCACTGCAGTCAATTAAGACTTTTAAGCGCCACTTTATTCTCACAGAATTCAGGGAAGCACTGACCTGTCTACTTTCATAAATCATGACTCTCTACATCAGTGTGTTATTCAGCAGCCTACTGTATTGACCTCATCGACAAGCTGATTGAAGATGCTGTAGTTGGAGGGGGTCCTTCCCCATGCCTTGAGTGTGGTTTGAGGTCTGAGTTGATGGAAAGGCACCCATGCACATTGTTCCATTGTGACAGGTGCTATCACAGTAGCAGACAAACCCAGGCAGCAGCCGCACGATTAAAGCATGGTGGTTGATTAATGGTGTGTACTCTTGGTCCCTTTCAGGGGAGAATATGCTTGTCTCAAATAATATGCTTGTCTCATTAGTTGAGAATAATGAAAACAAAGGAGCACAAGGCAAGACAGTAATATTATTGATTGCTTTTAGAGGGAAAAGATGGCATTTGTTGTTTACACTTATCGCACAGTGCTGTATGTGGAATACACACAATATAATTGTTGTAATGGACCGTCTAATGTAAGAGCCATGTGGTAATGTCCATTTTAATGTTTAACCCATCGGCCTAATCTTTCCCTGTTAGTGTTTGATGGCAATTAAACACTTTATACTCAATTATGTCATCATTAAGTAAATTATGTTAGTGTAACAGTATAACTTTAAACCGTCCCCTCGCCCCTACCCGGGCTCGAACCAGGGACCCTCTGCACACATCAACAACAGTCACCCACGAAGCATCGTTACCCATCGCTCCACAAAAGCCACGGCCCTTGCAGAGCAAGGGGAACTACTACTTCAAGGTCTCAGAGCAAGTGACGTCACCGATTGAAACGCTATTTAGCGCGCACCACCGCTAACTAAGCTAGCCGTTTCACATCCGTTACACTCACCCCCCTTTTGACCTTCCTCCTTTTCCGCAGCAACCAGTGATCCGGGTTACGGCATCAATGTAACAGTATAACTTTAAACCGTCCCCTCGCCCATACCCGGGCTCGAACCAGGGACCCTCTGCACACATCAACAACAGTCACCCACGAAGCATCGTTACCCATCGCTCCACAAAAGCCGCAGCCCTTGCAGAGCAAGGGGAACTACTACTTCAAGGTCTCAGAGCAAGTGACGTCACCGATTGAAACGCTATTTAGAGCGCACCACCGCTAACTAAGCTAGCCGTTTCACATCCGTTACATTAGAGTGTGTACACAACTATATGAATTTATATTGATGTGTGTGTGTGTGTGTGTGTGTGTGTGTGTGTGTGTGTGTGTGTGTGTGTGTTGTGCACCCACCCACACACCTACTTGTGTGTGTCCTATACAGGGGATCGATTTCAAATTTAATTCGACGGGACTTTAAAAACCCTGATAACGTCTCAGATCCCTTCACTTGATCACTTCAGTTGCTAATTATGTATGAAAATCTGAAGCGCCTCACATTGATCTGTGAAAATTCTGCCCCAGGTTTACTTGTAATCGCTCCGGCAGGAACACCCAGGTCCGCTCGATAGGTCTGGGACTCAGGCTGAGTATCAAATTATACAAGTGACGACTCAATAGGGGCAACACGGGAGCTCTGCTCAGATGTCCTGATGAATATTAGATGGAGACATAATGCGTTGTGTTTACCTTTGCGTCGGAGTGGAGGTTGACTTAGAGGCATGACCTGGCTCCAGTCATGTAGGCCTAGATTTATACAAGCAGCCTGAATGAACACAGGGAAATTCCTGCTCACTACAAGTCACCTCCATCAGCTCAAGGCAGAGCTGCCCTGAACCTTGGTGTCCCACAAGGGCACCACATGCTACATTTAGATGGATGGCAGGCTTCCAGGTTAGCTCACTCATTTAAGCATGTATTATTAAACAGGATTGTGGGTGGTCCGTTTTGTCACCATAGCCCCATATACTACCCACCACTGCGAACTGTATGCTCTCGTTGGCTGGCCCTTGCTTCATACTCGTCGCCAAACCCCCTGGCTCCAGGTAATCTACAAGTCTCTGCTAGGTAAAACCCCGCCTTATCTCAGCTCACTGGTTACTATAGCAGCACCCACTTGTAGCACTCGCTCCAGCAGGTATATCTCACTGGTCACCCCCAAAGCCAATTCTTCCTTTGGCCGCCTCTCCTTCCAGTTCTCTGCTGCCAATGACTGGAACAAACTGCAAAAATCTCTGAAGCTGGAGACTCTTACCTCTAAGCACCAGCTGTCAGAGCATCTCATAGATCTCTGCACCTGTACATAGCTCATCTGTAAATAGCCCATTCAATCTTTATTTATTTTATTTTACCTTTATTTAACTAGGCAAGTCAGTTAAGAACAAATTCTTATTTTCAATGACGGCCTAGGAACAGTGGGTTAACTGCCTGTTCAGGGGCAGAACGACAGATTTGTACCTTGTCAGCCCAGTTACTAGTCCAACGCTCTAACCACTAGGCTACCCTGTCGCATCCCCATACTGTATTTATTTATTTATCTTGCTCCTTTCTACCCCAGTATCTCTACTTGCACATTTTATTCTGCACACCCTACCATTCCAGTGTTTAATTGCTATATTGTAATTACTTCGCCACCATGGCCTATTTATTGCCTTACCTCCCTTGTCCTACCTCATTTGCACATGCTGTATATATACTTTTCTACTGTATTATTGATTGTATGCTTGTTTGTTCCATGTGTAACTCTGTGTTGTTGTATGTGTTGAACTGCTTTGCTTTATCTTGGCCAGGTCGCATTTGCAAATGAGAACTTGTTCTCAACTAGCCTACCTGGTTAAATAAAGGTTAAATAAAAAATAAATACAAATCTCCCGCTCCAGGAAGTAAAATTGTCATAGTCTTTGACAGAATTCATATTACCTGTGATTAGATTTTGTGATGGCCAAAAAATCTTAGCTTTAAGGTCATGTAATTCAGCAGCTGTCACAGACGATCAGAAAAATATATTACATGCTAGGGCCATAAATAGCAGTATTGTTGCTTCTGCATAACTAGGCCTTCAAATAGTGATATTGTTCTCATTGCATATCAATCAGTTGATCTGGTTTTCAGCTGGTGTTTCCTCGTATGCCACCATGTACAGATGGGTTAGAGCATATTTAATGCAGTTTCTTTATGCTCCTCAGTGCCTTCCTCTGTTCAATAGGTTTTGACTATAACACGTATAGAATGAGGTAGCTGTTTTTCCACAGGTCTTATTTTGTAGCTAATTGAACAAATGTATTGCATAGCATTGAAAAACTGAGAGTCTCACACATCGATAGGAAGTAGTCCTATCATCCTATGACAATCACCAGGGGTGCAACTTTGTTTTAGAAGTGGGGGCGTCGTAACTTTTTTTTTTAGACAGTCGTATAAACACTACCAACGGCCTACCCGACCGGTTGGAGGCATCCGCATGGCCCTAAAGCACACTGTTGCTTCGTTTTGTATCACATTCCAATGATAAAACTGGGGTAGACAAAAATACAATTTCAGAATATAGGGGAGACATGTCCCCCCTGACCCCAGTGCAAGTTGTGCCCCTAACAAACACACGGTTTTATATCGAATTAGATTATTTTAAACAAAATATTATTTGTAGATGTGAAACTTAACAACTTTATGTTCATTACAGATGTATAACTTTAATAGGACATGAAAGCTGAAATCGTGACAGATTTGTGGAGTCGCTAGCCAACTCGCGGTGGGTTTCACAAGGGTAGGGGGAGGAATGAATGAAAGCTGTGCAACAAAAATAAGGAACATTTCCCCTACCCACTAGTTTTATGATGAATTATTACAGTGATAAGGCAATCTTATAGGATGTCATTTGAAAAGTTGATTGGAAATGTATGTAGATTATCCCCCCCAAAATCAGGCCCTATTCACCCATTTTTCATGAATAGGAAGTTAATCATATGTGATATTTCATATTTTCATCACATTCGTGCTGTCTACTTGAGCTTGTGTCTTCAAACGTGAGTACATCAAGTCAATAAATAACTATGTTTTATCAGAAAGGTAAGATTCTTATCTTTCTTGCAATATGCAACATATAACTTGTTATTGTTCTGGCCCTCTCATGAAAAGTAATTAGATCCGCGCATAGCCATACAGCCATCCGGAAGACCAGCCACTATCACTGAACTGGACGTTTATAAGGCTGGATCCTAATATACCATAATTACATATTCTGGCTATGGGTCTATGTAAACCTCTGTAATTACCCAGAGTATGAAACAATGAGCAGAATAATCACTGGAAAAAAAGACACATTTGTATGTATACTACTGGTCAAAAGTTTTAGAAGGGTTTTTCTTCATTTGTACTATTTTCTACATTGTAGAATAATAGTGAAGACATCAACACTATAAAATAACACATATGGAATCATGTAGTAACCAAAAATATATGTTATATTTGAGATTCTTCAAATAGCCACCCTATGCCTTGATAACAGCTTGCACACTCTTGGCATTCCTTCAACCAGCTTCACCTGGAATGCATTTCCAGCAGCCTTGAAGGAGTTCCCATGTATGTTGAGCACTTGTTGTCTGCTTTTCCTTCATTCTGTGGTCCGACTCATACCAAACCATCTCAATTTGGTTGAGGTTGGGGGATTGTGGAGGCCAGGTCATCTGATGCAGCACTCCACCACTCTAATTATTGGTCAAATAGCCCTTACACAGCCTGGAGGTGTTTTGGGTCACTGTCCTGTTGAAAAACAAATGATAGTCCCACTAAGCCCAAACCAGATGGGATAGCGTATTGCTGCAGTATGCTGTGGTAGCCATGCTGCTTAAGTGTGCCTTGAATTCTAAATAAATCACAGACAGTGTCACCAGCAAAGCACCCTCACACCATCACACCTCCTCCTCCATGCTCACGGTGGTGTTATGACGTGGCCCTCTTTGGGGATAAAGAGTACCATCCCCCTCTCTCTGCACCATCCCCGTTTCTCTCTCACCACCTCTCTCTCTTCCCCTACACCCAGGCTCTGTTATGCAGGTCATAAATTCCTAGAGGAGTCTCTCTCCTCATGGCCAGACAATATAGAGAGAGTGAGTTTCACAGGAGACAAAGGAACCTCTTCCACATCACAGAACTTGAGATCTGAACAATGTCCATGTTTTGGATAATGTGTACACGATCGGGGGAGAATTCAGCTACGCCCGGTCCATTTCGTTTCAATGTTTGTGAAACTCATGAGAGACAATACAGCCACATTACCATAACTCTGTTTATACAAGAGTCTCAGTTGTGAGGCTTGCATTTAATTGTTGTATAAAATGAATGAGTAACGATGAAACCATTTGTGAAATTATGCAATGTGATTTTAAACGGTTTAATGAAGGAAACTCCAATTCCCTTTGGAGTTTAACTAAGTCATAGGCCCGCCCCATGAGCACAGACATTGACCTGGCATCATGGGACAGCCCTTTTCTTCTGCTACGAATATAACCCCCACCTGAAGGATTTCCCAGCAGACCAGCTTACCTCGATTACCACAAAAGGGCTAAGGTTTGAGTAGAGACCATAAACCTGAGTATAAGCTAAGGTTGTCATGGTTGTCAAAACTCTGAGACACTCGATACCGACAGAATAAGAGCAAATCTTTGATACTAATTACTAGTCTGCAGCTAGGAATTCTATACCATTGAATGCGAATGCCGACAACCGCCGAAACATCTATTCTATAAGAACATTTCTGAATGTTACTCTGAAGTAGCCATTCTAACCAAAGACTCCAGGGACGCAGAGAGAGGGGCGGATGAACTTCCAACAGAAAGAAGGACGTTTCCAACAGAGATCCCGATGACACACTGAGCATAAATATATATATTCATTTGCAATTATTCCCAAATGAGTGAGCGTCCATGTGCAAAGGATTAGCATTTAAATTGTTATAATTATCAACGGTGTAGTGTCTTTTTGTCTTTCGCGCCCTTCTCAGTCCCTTTGTCTGCCAAAACCGTCATATCGGTTTAGCCCACTAGGGCACATTCCCTATCATTTCCTTATTACCATATCTACTTTGTTTGTTTGTTTATGCATTTCTGTGATTAATTAGTTAGTTAATAAATGTATAAATGATTGAGACAATTGATGTATGGATGATTCATAGTGAAAACTGGGTTCGTGCAGATAACTAACAATTTACGTTAGTTTGGAATGAGACTAACTTGAGGTAAAGAATAATTCATTAATTAGAAGACTAATTGATCAGATATTAAAATATCTGAAAATTATATTAGGAAAATTATAACTTTGTAATCTGAATATTTTCCTTGGTGCCCCGACTTCCTAGTTAATTACATTTACATGATTAGTTTAATCACATAATAATAATTACAGACAATTGATTTGATAAACTAACAGTCTTCAGTTTAATGATGCCAAAGACACGACAGTGGGAAATACACCCACACCATGTCTCACAAAGACACAGCGGTTGGAACCAAAAATCTCCAATTTGGACCAAAAGGACAGATGTCCACCGGTCTAATGTCCATTGCTCGTGTTTCTTGGCCCAAGCAAGTTTCTTCCTTTAGTAATGGTTTCTTTGCAGCAATTCAACCATGAAGGTCTGATTCACACAGTCTCCTCTGAACAGTTGATGTTGAGATGTGTCTGTTACTTGAACTCCATGAAGCATTTATTTGGGCTGCAATTTCTGAGGCTAGTAACTCGAATGAATGTATCTTCTGCAGCAGAGGTAACTCTGGGTCTTCCATTCCTGTGACGGTCCTCATGAGAGCCAGTTTCATCATAGCGCTTGATGGATTTTGATTGACTTTCATGTCTTAAAGTAATGATGGACTGTCATTTCTCTTTGCTTATTTGAGTTGTTCTTGCCATAATATGGACTTGGTCTTTTACCAAATAGGGCTATCTTCGGTATAACCCCTCCCCATCCAACTGATTGGCTCAAACTCATTAAGAAGGCACACTTGTTAATGTTGAGCATCATAAGGAATGGAATGGTGAGAGAGATTTTGATGAGAAACAACAAAGAAGGAATTCTGGACAAACAAAGAGAGGTCTCCGCAGTCTGCATGTGTGTCATATCTCACACCAGGCCAGATCAAATGGCTGACTGCAAAAACAAACAAAAACCTCCAAGCTCATCCATGAGATGAACAATCAAAATCCCCCTGACAAAGACTTCATATAGCTTCCAGTCCCAGCACAGTTCAGAGATCACAGCAGACCATTGATACCACAGACAGATATTACACGTACCTGTTTGTTCCCAACAGAAAGCTCTACAGATGGTAGAAGGATTTACACACAATCCCTAATGGGATTTAGGGGGAGGATCAGACTCCAGAAACACAGGAAGCGTTGACCTTGTCAGTTGGAGCAAAGTCTTAGCGTGGCTGGCAGGTAAACTGCCACCGCAAAACGTCTAACCCTTTTTGGTCTAACTCCTTGTTCAGTCCAGTGTTTCTCTGGCATCAATTATTCATCCCAAATAGAATTTGGAAACAGAAAATGGAAAACCAAAATATCTTCACAAGTAAAACCACAAGGGGCAAAAAGTACACAGTCTCTGTTGAAACGCCCAAAGCCGTTTTCTGAGAGAAAAATTGCCCTTGGTTTGTATCCTCTCCT
This sequence comes from Oncorhynchus clarkii lewisi, assembly GCF_045791955.1. NCBI lineage: Eukaryota > Metazoa > Chordata > Actinopteri > Salmoniformes > Salmonidae > Oncorhynchus > Oncorhynchus clarkii. Next base: position 9,932,794 of record NC_092167.1, read on the forward strand.
CAAAAACCCTTTTAAACCTCTGTGACTCTTTATAGCTGGTGTGTATATACACAATTTAAAGAAATGGATTCCTACTCAGAGCGCCCGGGGCTGGGCAGAACTAAAAACGTGTGTATTAGTGCTTAGCAGAAAGGAGACGTGCAAGACGGAGAGAAGACCAGAGCCCAGCTGTTCTGTCTGTCGCTGCTCTTTAGCCGTTCCATTAAGAAGCCATTCATCAGATTATGCATTCCCAGGATGCACAGCTTTCTCTTTCGCCAGAGTCCCAGTGACTGTGAATTCATCCCGTGGGGGGCGTCGCTAATTGAAATGTCATTATGGCTCCGCACTTACATGGCAAAGAGCACTGTTAAAGGAGCTGGATCATGTATGCAACCCACATACTGGAGGATACCAGTCAAGATGAAGTGGGGACTTTTAATATAGATACTAAGGGAATATGAGGGGGCTAGTAAGGTTATTCCAGCAGAAATCTTTATGTTCTTTTTGACCATTATTGACATAATATTTTCCAGAATTTAATTTGGCAGTCCTTGACTCCATTCAAAAAATCTAACACAGGCTTGATGTGAAACACCGATCTTATGATCAGTTAGACAAATGAATAGTGCCCAGTGATCGTTCCCTGTAGGCATGCTGTTGTTAAAGGGACCATAAGAGGATAAACTTACAAACAAGCTGCTTCTCCATTTTAGTGGTCAGTGCTGTAAAATGTGAATGGCCCTGAAAAGAAGCAAGTTGGAAATAATGACTCTGTGAGTGTGAGGATATGTAAAAAAAATCATTTAAACATTCTAATCGAAGCTAAGGAAGCAAATGGACCTTGAAGAAATGTAATCCTGGTCTGCATGCTAACCACACTTTTGCCTTAAGAGCAACAAAACCAACTTGTATGGTTAAAAACGGCCTATGTGGCATCAATACGTCAGAAACATTTAGTCTAGTATCAAAATTGAATGCAAAATGTAAGTAGAATAATTTTCGTCATAAATAACTGAGGATGCCACAACTTGCTTGAGGGTTAGGTTTTAATTTCAATCCTGCCCACACAGGCCCACTGCGACTTAATTCACACAGGCAGCCCAATTCTGATATTTTTTCTCCTAATTGGTCTTTTGACCAAACACATACGATCTTTTCACGTCAGATCTTTTTCAGAGCTGATCTGATTGGTCAGTGGTTGGTTTAGTGAAAAAAAAATATCAGAATTGGGCTGTCTGTCTAAACGCAGCCTGCCTGGCAGTCTAATCACAGTTGGCAGTAATCAAATAATCTGGTGCATGCTATCCAATCTCTCACCAGAATCAACCTACAACCAACCATTTATTTACAGACAGACAAACTAACCATTAGCACGCAGCGCCTCGACTTGTTTACACAACAAACAAGAAGACATGGTCGCAACTGTAATGTTGAAAGAAAAATAGTTTATTTTTAACGGCTTGCGTTTATTCCAACTCAAATATTCTCACATTTGTGAACTAACATTTGCATCACAAAAACAGCTGTCATCAAAGATAGGCTACTACTCTAAAAACAAGCTTCTACTCTGGAAACTAGATACTACTCTAGATACTAGATACTACTCTAAAAACAAACTTCTACTCTAGAAACTAGATACTACTCTAGAAACAAGCTACTACTCTAGAAACTAGATTCTACACTAGAAACAAGCTGCTACTCTAAAAACAAGCTGCTACTCTAGCTACTACTCTAGAAACTAGATTCTACACTAGAAACAAGCTGCTACTCTAGAAACTAGATTCTACAAGCTACTACTCTAAAAACAAGCTACTACTCTAAAAACAAGCTGCTACTCTAGAAACTAGATACTACTCTAGAAACAAGCTTCTACTCTAGAAACAAGCTGCTACTCTAGAAATAAGCTTGTACTCTTAAAAACAATCTGCTACTCTAAAAGAAAGTTTATATTCTAGAAACAAGCTTCTACTCTAGAAACAAGCTGCTACTCTAGAAGCTAGATTGCTACTCTAGAAACAAGCTACTACTCTAGAAACAAGCTACTACTCTAGAAACAAGCTGCTACTCTAGAAACAAGCTACTACTCTAGAAACAAGCTTTTACTCTAGGAAAATGCTGGTACTCTAGGAACAAGCTGCTACTCTAGAAACAAGGTGCTACTCTAGAAACAAGCTGCTACTCTAGAAACAAGCTGCTACTCTAGAAACAAGGAAGCAATCAAGTTCACGTTGTCATGCTGCGTCGCGTGTTTGGTACGGTGGCTGTTTGGGATATCACATCCACATCAAACCACACCCCCAAAACACCTCTTGCTCATGGCTTCTTGCATTTCTTAATGAGCAAGCTACAAAGCCAGGCCAAATCAGTGAGTTCCTCTTTAATATAATTTATTTCTCTAACAGCCATCACAGGATTAATTAATCTAATGTCTGCTGAAAGCCATCTAATGCTAAGCGGACTACTATTGGCTTTGCTTTGGTAGAGTGTCATAATAAGAACCTTTTTATGAGCGTTGTTGTGCTGAAGTGGAGGTTGCACCTGTAGCTACTCTATTGAGTTGGTGCTGGAGGGCATTACCCTGTGAAGAGGCTGACCCTGTCATTTAACCCCAGCCACTGCACAACACTCTGTTTGTTTACCTTTCATCTCTGTTCCCTTTCTTTTCCATATTCAGCATCAATGGTGGCTGTTATGGCTGATAGTTGTCGCCCATTATCTATGGACAAGATTAATAGAATTGGCGGCGTGGCCCACTTTCATGGCGGTAAATCGGAGATGTGAACCGCTATCAATTTCATTAGGGGCTGAGATGCTTCCTGTCAGTTTTTCCATCATTTTCTTTAGTACTCGCTGTGCTCTGAGCTTTGTTTGTCATCATCGCTTTTGACATTTCTCCTGCTTCATATTCATTTGTCTGCAGTAAATAGGAACATTTCTCAATGTTCTGCTTCAATTCCAGAGATGTCTGATTGTATTATGTCATTTGGCATTTATCTTCTCTCACACAGCTCTCTTAATAAATCTGTTGCCGTTGTTGTGGTTTTATACACGGTAGCCAGTGGCGTTGATTGACCGTATGATGACATGTACACTACTAAAAGTTTTAGAACACCTACTCATTCAAGGGTATTTCTTTATTTTTACCATTTTCTACATTATAGAATAATAGTGAAGACATCAAAACTATGAAATAACACATATGGAATCATGTAGTAACCCAAAAAGTGTTAAACAAATATATCAAATCAAATAGCCACCCTTTGCCTTGATAATGGCTTTGGACACGCTTGGCATTTTCTCAACTAGCTTCATGAGGTAGTCACCTGGAATGCAATTCAATTAATCTAACATCATTGAGGCCTTCATATGGGGACCTCTTGCTTTGAAGCCTTCTAACTCTAGCTTTGGGTACTTGATGGAACCCCATCACTGCTGATACAATTGGGAGTCCACCCCACTCTGTGAAGGATGGCTTACCAGAACTGTGAGGCCTGCTCTAACTCTGCAAACCTCTTATTGTTTAGGATTTGCAGAGATATGAAGCAATTTCCTTATCACTGTTTCTGCTTTTATGCACTGTCTAGCTGCTCTCCCTCTCCCAGACTATCTCTGTGCTTCAGTCTCTCCTCTCTTGGGTGATTCCGTGTTATCTTTGGCTCCAGCGGAGCATCCATCATCACATTACAAGAGTTGGTGAATAGGAGGGCCCGCCACAGACTACACAGGACCCCTCGCTTACTCCCCAGATCAATTATGGATGCATCTGTGTGTTCATCTCCGAGCAGGGAATGTACTTTCTATTATAAATACTGATAACGTGTTTCCCCGACTGTCCTCTTTATCCATCTCCGCCGGAGTTTCAATAACACCCTTCACAAGTAACAAATAGAAAAACTGTCCCGCTGTTCTTTGAACTGTTCGATGTACTCCAAAATTCCCCGTAGTTCCGTCAGTACGTGAAAAGTTAGGTAGGAACACAACATGCATTGTTGGTTCTCCATTTGAGTGTCTTCGTTCTGGAAATACAGTGTTTATTTTCCGTTATCTGTACGGACCAGTTCCCATACGACTGAATGTGTCTCGTCAACAGGCAATGCTGTGACTTGACAATAATAACAGGGGAAGTGCTTCCTAGATGGTTTTGGGAAATTATCACCAGTATGTGAGTTCCTTGAGTTATGGAGCTTTGGAGTGTTTGTGGAGAGAGGAATATCTATGAATACAGTGTGACATTTCTCAGACAGAATTGTGCACAAGTTCTGATTGCATTGCAATGACCACAGATGAAGAAAGATAGGAAACTTGAATAATGCGTTGTCAAGAGGCAATAGTCAATGTCATACAGGACATACAAGAGCAAACCTTATAAGGGAGTCAAGCGGACAAGGGACTGATGGGGGCATTACCATTCAGGGTGTCTTTTCTCAGTGCCTGTCTAGAAATGATACTCTTTTGGTATGATAGTTTGATGGTATGATAACATAAGTTTTACTTTCAGGCAATCTTTTCTATAAAAAGTTAAAGGATGATATCAACATGAATCGTAAAAGGCTTTAAAGCATTGAATGAAAAAATAAAACGGCTTTTGAGTCTTGTTTCAATGCTGACCTTCTAGTATAGGCTTGGCATTAATGTATGTGCTCTCTGTCATCTCTGGGTCTGCATGGCAAATGGCCCAAGACAATGCTCACGGACCAGTCAAAGATAAGATTCCCCCGTTAAGGGGCCAAAAGGCCTCTCTCTCTCACACCGTATACAGCGGACTGACTACTTGAATGTGTGATAGAATTATATATTGCAGCCATGTTTGGTATCTATTTTATACTTGTCCCCTGAGGAGAACTCTGATGCTATCTAATGTATACGGATGTACGATCTCTGTGGTAACTTGCACCTGTACAGGGTGAACTGTAAACTAATGTATGTAAAGGAGTTTTATTGTCTTTAGGAATTCTATCTTAGTTGCATTGGTCTCATCCCTCACAATACCTTTGGATGCTGTGACATCCTGTAGAGATTGGGCCTGAGTAATCAGGTTACTTTAACTAGGTATCATTTAATTGTTCCATGTTGGTTGGTTTTGGTTTGAAAAAGTCACACCTTCAAATGTTATAAATGGAATGAAATGCATTTTTCTGCCTCTTATCCTGTATTCCACCCATGGAAAAAAACTGTATGATAGATTCTCATTTCCTAGGCTTTTAGACTTCTGGCCAGGTACATTTTCATCTGATTTGTTCATACTTTGCTTTGTAACTCTAAGGTTTTCATGGCTAGAATAATGTCATGTAATTCTTATTAATGGTTTGTAACTTAAGCTTTATTCCTTGTATAATTAATTGTTTGTTTTACAATGTCATTAAACCAATTTGACCAAATACTTATTTTCCACCATAATTTGCAAATAAATTCATTAAAAATCCTACAATGTTATTTTCAGGATTTTTTCCCTAATTTTGTCTGTCATAGTTGAAATGTACATATGATGAAAATTACAGCCCTCTCTCATCTTTTTAAGTGGGAGAACTTGCACAATTGGTGGCTGACTAAATACTTTTTTGCCCCACTGTGTGGTGTGTGTGTGTGTGTGTGTGTGTGTGTGTGTGTGTGTGTGTGTGTGTGTGTGTGTGTGTGTGTGTGTATTCAATATTACTTCACTACACTACCTCCAACATAAATGACCAGACCAAACAGTAGAAGACATTAGAAGACTGCACCAAGCTCTACTGCATCTTCACAGCTCAGCCGCTGTAGACTTCTGCTTAAACAGCCATGTTAAATTAAATGCTAAATAAAGCTGGGCCATTATATTCAATTAGGCTTTGTTTACATAAGCAATTACCTTCTAATTTAATAAGTTACTTTAGGGGATACCTGATTGGCTGAATAATGATGTTTACCATTGTCTATCAAACACGGTGGCTCAAGGTTAGCCCCTCAGGATTGGCTTGGCTGCTTGCTGTCCTGCTAGTCCAGGTATAGTTATCACGTTACTTTGTCATTGCTAGGTAATGTGTTTCCTATTTTCGGTTGACCCTTCCGCATTATGACTTTCATGCATGAAGACGTTAGCATCAAACATAGTCCACATCTGGACACAGAGACAGGCTGAACTGCTTTGATGAACACCCAATGTCTTTCTCTGCAGAGGCTTTGCTTTGGAGAGTAATGTTAATCGAAAGGATTGGACCCACTGCAGGTCTCTTATGTGTTCTATTCTCACCATACTGAATACTATCTGTTATGTGTTAGTTCCAGGGGCAGCGGGAGGCTCTTGGGGAGTTACACAACCTTTGATTATTCCTCTCCTCTCCTCTCCTCCCCTCTCCTCTCCTCTCCTCTCCTCTCCTCTCCTCTTCTCTCCTGTTCTCTTCTCTTCTCTTCCTGTCCCTTCTGTTCTCTTCTCTTCACCCACCCCTATGATTCAGAACAGTTCTATTGCTGACACCAAGCAGAGAGACAAGGGTTGGTGATAAAGAATGGAGTCCAATAGGAACACTGTTAGGAAAGAAAAGAAGGATGGAAAAGGTTCCATTCTGAGCACTGACACCTCATTTGGAGACATGTTCGCAGTAGCGGAGGTGACAATTACTCATTGTCAAATCATTTTACCCTTCATTTGGGGGATTGTTATTGCCTTGGTAATGATGTTGGAACATTTCACAGTGTCGCTCCTCCTGAACAGGTACAGTAGATCTTGACTCAATGTTCTCTTCTCTCACCATACAGACTTATACAGCCCATATTAGTTCCAAGTCTACATGTTGTATAAGCCTCTGGCATGGCTTTGCTGAGTGTGGATAATATGGAGGGTCAGTCCCAGTTTCCCTACTGACTCTCATACTTTATTTACCAAGTTGGCTGGCAATCAATTTCATACATTGCAAGTAAATATGCAGTTTGTCCATGGGAATAACAGAATGTATTGCAAAATGATTTCTTTCCAGTTGTACTTTTTGCACAGGTTTCCACCCACTCTGTATGTATGATGTAATAATTCACCACATCTATGATGGATTTGTGTTATGTGCGGTGGCACCAGTGATAGCCATAAGTGTGTGTGTGTGTGTGTGTGTGTGTGTGTGTGTGGAGCCTGAGCAGGAATGAGAGATGAGTAAGTAGTATTGTCATAATGACTCATAGCATGTGTTTAAACAGCTGTGGACCTTGTCGATGGGAAGATTATCGTACAGAATGTATATGGGGTTGTAATAAAATATGCAGGTGTTATTCAGATGAGGGAAAGCCCTTGATCTTGTGACTTGATTATGTGTGAAACAGGAAACATAACATGATATAATAGATATATAAACCCTTTAAAATCCTTTGTTTAATTGCATTAAATAATACATGACTACTTTATTGTGCATCATTAAAGCTTGATTATTAACATAGCTTTATGAATATTCATTTGATGTAAGGCATCAACAGACATGTTATAAATTGCCTATATGCTTTCCATATACTGTATCTTACTGGATGTTGCTCATCATACAATGCTTTAGCACTTCCAGTTCAACCTGCATTCACACAAGCCAAGTGGTTATACATAAAATGTGTTCATTATTGATGTATTACTATTACGTTGTCATGGTTATGGTTTCAGGTGTGCTGCTGATATCCTGCACAGTAAAGTGCAACGGCCAACCTGTGGCGGGGGTCTGACTCTGAACATAAAAAATAATGTTACTCATTATTGTTGAAGTGGACTTCTTGTTGACGTTTCTCCAAGAGGTGCAAATATATCTCCACCCTGGGCAGCTAACAGTATATCAGAGCCTGCTGAGGAGAGGGGAGAGGGACTCATTAAATTATTATGTGTGAGTTGTTTGTCAACTGAATTATTCATAGTGATTTGATTGCTATGGATGAAGGATTTATAGATGCATGGAGGGAGGAAGCTCTTGTTTGTTTGGCTGCCAAATTTCAGAGCTGCTCAATCTCAGGAAGTCTGAGATTTTAGAGGACAAATGTTTTGTATATCTGCTCTGGACTATGAATTATCAACTGACAAATAATGTTTGCAAGTTTGTGGCGTTTCCACGTATTTATCTAACTCCCTATCTCTTTATCACTTTTTCAGTCTGTTGTTTAGTTCCCCTCTCTTGGGTCCTTATACTCTCTCTCTCGCTCTCTCTCTCGCACTCTCTATATCTCTCTCTCGCACTCTCTATATCTCTCTCTCGCACTCTCTATATCTTTCTCTCGCTCTCGCTATATCTCTCCCTCGCTACCTCTCTCTCTGGTCACACTACTGTATGAAACACATCCCTCAAAATAACAAAAGGAGCATTATCTTGGAAACCCTTTAATCAATTCATTATTTTTTAAATTAAGCATTTTAATTAATCCTTAGTGTCTTGTCCCTCGGGTCCTATGATTTGTCACTGAAGTAGAAGAAATGAATCAGTACAATTTCTTCACCAACAGCCTTATACAAGTGCACCAGTGAACTCAGCTCAACTCAGATTTCTCCTCCTCCGCCTCTCCAGCAGGTCTGAGAAAAGGATAAGTCCATTTCACCTTTCAGGGGGTCATCAGATGGCTGCACTTAAGCTAGAGGAGTGGAAGGCTGCCCATTATCCTTATTTCACCACACCTGGTGTGTGTTCTCAGTCTGGCTCCATTAAAGGGGCTGTTGGCCGAGCAGAGAGACACCGTCTCCTGTCTACCGGGAGCCTGTGGAGGGACACTTATAAAATAAACAACAGGAAGTGACCTACTGTGTTTTATATGTGTGGCTCTTCGTATCTTCATATCTTCATTTCCACATAAAAGCAGATGGTGAGACGATAATGTCACATGCACATCTATTCATGGTGTGATGCCTATGCATATAGCCTACCTACCTGTCCGTCCGTCCGTCCGTCCGTCCGTCTGTCTGATATGTAACCAATGATGAGAGGCTTGGTGCAACCACCACCAGGGACAAGTGGACATCGACCACAACTTCAGCCAACTCACTACTAACACCATCCATGTTCCCAAACACCTCTCTGCTCCAGCCGTGAGCACTCACTGGAAGGGAACCACATATCCTCCTCACTTTCCTCCAAATATGTTCTCAGACCACTAAGATAACCTGTTGCTCAGTATTACTTCTTCACTAGGGAGAACCATTTCCTGAGAACCACTGTCTAGTTTGGCAAAAAATGTTTTCTCCAAGTCCCAACATAAATCATCTTCCGGTCACACTTTATTTGGATAGTTCGGATTTTCATACTATCAACAAACTATCTGTTGATTTTAAGCAACTGCTTGCTAAGGTTAGGTTTAGGGTTAAGGTTATGTTCAGAATAAGGGTTAGGGTAAGGGTTAAGTTTAATGTTTGGATAAGGGTTAGGAGCTAGGTTTAGTCGATAGTTAGTTGAAATATTATTGATAGTCTGTAGAGCATCTACAGATGGACTGTCCAAATAAAGTGTTAACCATCCTCCTCTCTATCTGGTTTGCCATCAGCACTTCTCTGAACAGGAGTAACTTCACAAAGTGGGGATACGTCAAAACTCTCCTTGAGAGACTCCGCCCCCTGAGACACCTATCTTTTCACTGGTGTTACCCAAACCTGATGACTAGGGGAAGCTAGCTCATCACCCTGATCACTGAAGGTAAGGGGTTTAGTAACAACACTTTCTGACTGACTGACAACATAAAATTTACGCTGTCCTTCATTGATCTGCTGTTTCAAGAGTGCTATTTCCTGTTCTAGCCTTGCAATTTCCAACAACCCACTGGGGAAAAAATGGTTGAATCAACATGGTTTCTATGTTATTTCAACCAAAACATTCAAAGTGATGATGTTGAATCAACATCGAAAAACGATTGAATTTGCAAAGAGTCATCAACGTTAGGGCATTTCGTCTTTTTTTTCCACCCAACTTTGAACCTAAATCCAATGGTGTTGACATTTTTTGTTGATTTCACATTGAATTCACTCAAAATGTATTTATGAAGCCCTGTTTACATCAGCAGTGCTTATACAGGAACCCAGCCTAAAACCCCAAAGAGCAAGCAATGCAGATTTAGAAGCACAGTGGCTAGGAAAAAGACAGAAACCTAGGAAGAAACCTAGAGAGGAACCAGACTCTGAGAATCAACCAGGCTCTGAGAATCAACATGAAGTCCAGATCATTCTTCAAGATGTTCAAACGTTCGTAGATGACCAGTGGGGTCAAATAATAATCTCAGTGGTTATAGCGGGTGCTACAGGTCAGCCTCTCAGGAATAAATGTCAGTTGGCTTTTCACGTTAGTTGACCTATGAACCAAATGTAAATCAAAACAAGACGTTGAACTGACGTCTGTGCCCAGTGGGATGTCTTCCTCCTGACTGCTATCCAACAGAACCGGGGGCAAGAGCTCATTCCACTTCTCTGATAACTGCTCTGCAACCTCTAACTTGCTCAACTCCTCTGCTATTTCAACCTCTAGCATTTCTTCCACCCGACATAACTAATCCCTCGATAGCTTGAGAAAACCCCAACTATCCTTTTCCTCTGCTCAAAACACTGCTGGCTCAAACAGCCGCGTAGTCAAAATCAGTACACCAAACCGAACCAATAAATCAACTGACAAAAGTCAGTTAGTCACTGGCTCACCGCTAACTAACCAATACTGTACATGCACACACTCAAAGCCCCTGAGATAACCAATCCTACCAGGCAACAACCAAACCAGCATGCCATGCACGAAATCCACACACCATAGCTACAGTTAGCCACTAGTCTAGCACTAACACTACCTGATTTACCAAAGCTACAAACCATAGCAAACGTTAGCCACCTGCCTAGCGCTAACTCAAACACATGTGCCACAGAGTCCTCGAGACTCCAAACTGGGAAATCTAATCCTGCACACAGCACTAACAAAAGCAACCGAAATCATAGCCAAAACAGTCAACACATAATGTTATGGCCCATGAGAAAAACAACTCATCAGCTCTACAGTAGCTAACAACTACTACCAGCTCCAAACAATTGACTACCTTCGCGGGTGTGGCCACACCAAACATCAGCTCTCTTGCTAGCCAGCAACCTGAAACTGACATTAGCCCTACTGATTACCTCACCTAGGATGCTAGCTTGATTGGATTATATTTTGTTCAGATGGTGACAAAACAAACATAAATATGTAAAAAAGGAAAAATACCAAAGGCATGCTCAAACAAGACTCAAAACCAAATAAAAGGCCTCCTGGCCAACAAACAATCCCAGCAGCCTCACGGCTTGCAAGCAGGGATACTGACTCACGATCACCTTCAATGGCAGCACTTGATGTGCTTTACAATCCAGGCTCAGCACCTGGACAAGGTTTCTGCTGCCCCCTGGGGGAATGGAGTGTGTAAGTGCTATTGACCTGTAGTGTGCTATCTAAACTGCCGAACCTATTCCACAACAATAGAACATGAGAGTTACATTGAATCTAACAGGTCACATGTCCAGATACCAAAGAATATGTTCCTATACTCTTTTAACCTTAGTGTTTAGAATAGGCAATTGTATTTCCACTAACCATTTCAGTTGTTTGGGTTATTTTTGAAAGCCTTTGGGTCTAATTGAGGGTTAAACTAATGCATTCTGGGAAATGTAGTATTTCCCCATATTGAACAAAATTGAAATATATTAACTTAGATTATTCATTTGCAGGGTTTGTTTTCATATCAAAACAAGTTTTATTGGTCACATACGCATGGTTAGCAGATGTTATTGTGAGTGTAGCAAAATGTTTGTGCTTCTAGTTCCGACAGTGCAGCAATATCTAACAAGTAATATCTAACAATTCCACAACAAATGCCTAATACACACAAATCTAAGTAAGGAATGGAATAGGAATATATAAGTATAAATATATGGATGAGCAATGTCAGAGCGGCATAGGCTAAGATGCAATAGATAGTATGGAATACAGTAGATACATGAGATGAGTAATGCAAGATATAAACATTATTAAAGTGACTAGTGTTCCATTTCTTAACGTGGCCAATGATTTCAAATATGTATGTAGGCAGCAGCCTCTTTGTGCTAGTGATGGCTATTTAACAGTCTGATGGCTATTTAGCAGTCTGATGGCCTTGAGATAGAGGCTGTTTTTTAGTCTCTTGGTCCCAGCTTTCTTTGATGCACCTGTTTGATGCACCTTTGATGCAGGCAGTGGCTCGGGTGGTTGTTGTCCTTCATGATCTTTTTGGCCTTCCTGTGACATCGGATGCTGTAGGTGTCCCGGAGGGCAGACTGCACCACCCTCTGGAGAGCCCTGCGGTGGTGGGCGGTGCAGTTGCCGTACCAGGCGGTGATACAGCCAGACAGGATGCTCTCAATTCTGCATCTGTAAAAGTTTGTGAGGGTTTTAGGTGACAAGCCAAATTGTTTCAGCCTCCTGAGGTTGACTAGGCGCTGTTGCGCCTTGTTTTCCTTGATCATTAACTTTAATAGCTTGTCCTGAAAATAAATTATTTCAACAATATCTAATATTCATGTATATAACAACGTTTGATGTTTTATGTACAAGATTTCTATTTGTATAGACTACACCTAATATAGAATAGAAGAGGCATTTTAATTCAATTTATTTCCCTGAAATCAATTGTATTTACTTTAATACAAATTTGAATTGCAAGTATGTATCCTGTTTACTACTTCAATTCAAATGTAATTCAAATTCAAGAATTTAACAAAAGGAACATTACCTTTGAAACCCTTTAAAGGTAGACTCAGCGAAATTACTTTGACACGAGCAGCACTGGAGATATTGAGATAAACGAGATGCAACACATCGCTCTCACACAGTCACACACAGTATCTTTGCATGTGAATGGGTTCACTTCACACTGTGTACAGAGTGGTATCCACAGGACCAAAACAGAGGAGAAGTTAAGCCTTGCTATTCAACGCTCTTAGTTGTTGCGGAAATTGACCCACTATTCTTTTGACTCTCTGCATCTACGTCATATTGCTGAGTCTACCTTTAATCAAGTCCATTCTTTTAAATCAATCATTTTCTGCCCTGAAGAGCATTTTCACCACACATGGGAATGTCTTGAATGTTATAAACCATAAAGTCCTTTGTGTCTTGTCCCTCGGGCACTATGATTTGTCACTGAAGTAGAAGAAACAAATCAGTACAATGTCTTCACCAACAGAGAGAACATCCATTTGTCTTCGTCTAGGTCTGTGCAATTGCTTTAATACAACTGCACTCAGCACTCACTCTTCTCTTCCGCCTCTCCACCAGGTCTGAGTAAAGGATAAGTCCAGGGGGTCATCAGATGGCTGCACTTAAGCGAGAGGCGAGAGGAGTGGAAGGCTGGCAGACTATTCTCTTTATTTCACCACACCTGGTGTGTGTTCTCAGCCTGGCTCCATTATAGGGGCTGTTGGCCGGGCAGAGAGACACCGTCTCCTGGACTCATCAAATTAGTCTGTCAACAGGGGATCCGTGGAGGGGCACTTATAAAATAAACAACAGGAAGTGACCTACTGTTTTCTATGTGTGGCTCTTAATTTCTTTATAACCACATGAAGGCAGGGAGGCTGAGCTGGCGGGACGATAATACCACAGGCACAGCTACAGTGCCTTGCGAAAGTATTCGGCCCCCTTGAACTTTGCGACCTTTTGCCACATTTCAGGCTTCAAACATAAAGATATAAAACTGTATTTTTTTGTGAAGAATCAACAACAAGTGGGACATAATCATGAAGTGGAACGACATTTATTGGATATTTCAAACTTTTTTAACAAATCAAAAACTGAAAAATTGGGCGTGTAAAATTATTCAGCCCCTTTACTTTCAGTGCAGCAAACTCTCTCCAGAAGTTCAGTGAGGATCTCTGAATGATCCAATGTTGACCTAAATGACTAATGATGATAAATACAATCCACCTGTGTGTAATCAAGTCTCCGTATAAATGCACCTGCACTGTGATAGTCTCAGAGGTCCGTTAAAAGCGCAGAGAGCATCATGAAGAACAAGGAACACACCAGGCAGGTCCGAGATACTGTTGTGAAGAAGTTTAAAGCCGGATTTGGATACAAAAAGATTTCCCAAGCTTTAAACATCCCAAGGAGCACTGTGCAAGCGATAATATTGAAATGGAAGGAGTATCAGACCACTGCAAATCTACCAAGACCTGGCCGTCCCTCTAAACTTTCAGCTCATACAAGGAGAAGACTGATCAGAGATGCAGCCAAGAGGCCCATGATCACTCTGGATGAACTGCAGAGATCTACAGCTGAGGTGGGAGACTCTGTCCATAGGACAACAATCAGTCGTATATTGCACAAATCTGGCCTTTATGGAAGAGTGGCAAGAAGAAAGCCATTTCTTAAAGATATCCATAAAAAGTGTTGTTTAAAGTTTGCCACATGCCACCTGGGAGACACACCAAACATGTGGAAGAAGGTGCTCTGGTCAGATGAAACCAAAATTGAACTTTTTGGCAACAATGCAAAACGTTATGTTTGGCGTAAAAGCAACACACCATCCCCACTGTCAAACATGGTGGTGGCAGCATCATGGTTTGGGCCTGCTTTTCTTCAGCAGGGACAGGGAAGATGGTTAAAATTGATGGGAAGATGGATGGAGCCAAATACAGGACCATTCTGGAAGAAAACCTGATGGAGTCTGCAAAAGACCTGAGACTGGGACGGAGATTTGTCTTCCAACAAGACAATGATCCAAAACATAAAGCAAAATCTACAATGGAATGGTTCATCTGTGGAAAGAACTGAAAACTGCTGTTCACAAATGCTCTCCATCCAACCTCACTGAGCTCGAGCTGTTTTGCAAGGAGGAATGGGAAAAATTTCAGTCTCTCGATGTGCAAAACTGATAGAGACATACCCCAAGCGACTTACAGCTGTAATCGCAGCAAAAGGTGGCGCTACAAAGTATTAACTTAAGGGGGCTGAATAATTTTGCACGCCCAATTTTTCAGTTTTTGATTTGTTAAAAAAGTTTGAAATATCCAAAAAATGTCGTTCCACTTCATGAAACTTCACTTCATTGTGTCCCACTTGTTGTTGATTCTTTACAAAAAAATACAGTTTTATATCTTTATGTTTGAAGCCTGAAATGTGGCAAAAGGTCGCAAAGTTCAAGGAGGCCGAATACTTTCGCAAGGCACTGTATTCATAGTGTGATGCCTATCCATATAGCCCCCCCCCCCCCAACACACACACAGATGTCTCAATTTGTATGTATATTGTGTTGTGACAGGAGAAAATAGACACAGAACAGAATCACATTAGTAGTCATTGTACTTCCATCTTTGAAAAGCAAATTCATCTAAGATTTTGTTGCATTTTTCACTAAATGTACACAGTTTGTTTACGTTTCCATGCTGTCTGTGAATTGATCCGGCAAATCTTCTGGGTAGGTAATTTATGTTGAGATTTCAGGTGTATGGTAAACATCAATGCTTTAGTTCAATATGCCTGTTGTTAATAGAGGAAGGCCCATCAGGATCTACCTGTCCTCCAAACTGCTCTGAGCTACCTCAAGATACCTTCCATCTTATTCTGCAGCAGAAATGGAAAGATGCCGTCTTTATCTCCCCAAAGGCTCTTCCACTTTTCATATTTAGTTAGTTTTGTGAGCCAACAGATAATTGAATGACATCATATTTTTTATAATGGAGAGTACGCAGCCATACAAACGAAACCCCTGCGACACAGCTCCTATTTGGGAACACATTTTAGTGTAGGATTGTTTCTCAGATTCCCTGGTGTGCTCCATTAAAAACAGAACAAAAGCACATGCGAGCATAAACCTCCACGATTTATTCCTCGAATCTGAACATTCTTTCCGGCTCCCTCTGTTTCCGCCCCTCCCCATTGCTCTCTGATTCTCAGCTCAGCTCAGCTCTCCAGGAGCTGTATTAGGTTCAGTGTAGCACTTCTACCTCATTCCCTGCACTCTGTGGGAGCTCCAAACAGGAACACAAGAGGACCACAGCGTGTTCTATTCCCACTCCCGGTTGGGAGCTGAGGTGAGCACAGAGGCAGAGACACAGGGAGACAGAAGGGGGAGAAGGATCCTGAATAAGTACAGTGCTGTAGCTATTTAAGTGCGTTGGTCAAAAGGGTCCCGCCTTTACGCCCCCCTGGAGTGGGAGATAAGCGCCGTTTGATGGACAGCCGTGCCTCTGGTGCCTAGGAATATTTTCTCCCTGCGCAGCGCGAGAGTGGATCTACAGGGATGGAAGAAGAAATGAATATGTGGAGAACTGGGGCAGGATTCACTGACAGTGTAGCAGGGGCCTTGTAGGGCCCTATAATGTTTTTGCCTGATTCCGGTTTCCCCCAAATTCTGCTTTCTCAGTTTTTTCAATTTTGATTCAGGTTTTCACTCTCAAAATCTAACTTTTAATAGAAAAACAACAGAAATGGAAGTTCTATGTCCAAAATAAAGCTTAAATCATATCAGAAGACCACTTTTGAGGTCTGTAAAAATTCTTAGAAATGTAGATGTTTGGGTGTAGTTAAATCAACTGGGCACCAGTCAGAGACCATTGTTTGGGTAGGGATGTTTCTGTTGCGTTCATGTGACTGCAGAATAAAAAAAATAAAAAATGGCCACTGGACTGTGGCAAATAATCATTATATCATTTTGGCAATTAATTGAGAAGGTTTAGGGAAAGCCTTTCCATCTACCAGTAGAAGTTGTCATTACATTAGCCTCAACGCTAACAGAGTGGTAGACAAATGAGCACACACAGACAGGGGCATTCCTATGTTGTTGCCTCTTCAGAAAGTTGAAGGAAAATATGAATCACTGAGGGATTTTGTTCATGTCTTATGATAATCTTGTGCAAATTGATTCATTTTCTAATCAATTCAATACATTCAATTGATTCCCTACTAAGTTCAATACATTTTAGAATATTATTGAATTCCATTTTAATGCATTATCCTCAATGTATATTTTATAGGGCTCAACTTGTTTTTCAAAGGCTTTAGACTAGCTATTCTCAACTTGTATTTTATAGGGTCCTAGACTAGTTATCCTCAATGTGTATTTTATAGGGCCCTAGACTAGTTATCCTCAATGTGCATTTTATAGGGCCAAAGACCAGTTCTCCTCAATGTGTATTTTATAGGGCCCTAGACTATTTCTCCTCAATGTGTTTACTATAGGGCCCTAGACTAGTTCTCCTAAATGTGTATTTTATAGGGCCCTAGACTAGTTCTCCTTAACATGTATTTTATAGGGCCCTAGACTAGTTCTCCTAAATGTGTATTTTATAGGGCCCTAGAATAGTTATCCTCAACGTGTATTTCAAATCAAATCAAATCAAAGTTTATTTGTCACGTGCGCTGAATACAACACCTTACAGTGAAAGGCTTACTTACAGGCTCTAACCAATAGTGCAAAAAAGGTATTAGGTGAACAATAGGTAGGTAAAGAAATAAAACAACAGTAAAAAGACAGGCAATATACAGTAGCGTGGCTGTAAAAGTAGCGAGGCTACATACAGACACCGGTTAGTCAGGCTAATTGAGGTAGTATGTACATGTAGATATGGTTAAAGTGACTATGCATATATGATGAACAGAGAGTAGCAGTAGCGTAAAAGAGGGGTTGGCGAGTGGTGGGTGAGACACAATGCAGATAGCCTGGGTAGCCAATGTGCGGGAGCCGTGGTTGGTCAGCCCAATTGAGGTAGTACGTACATGAATGTATAGTTAAAGTGACTATGCATATATGATAAACAGGGCACACAATGCAAATAGTCCGGGTAGCCATTTGATTACCTCTTCAGGAGTCTTATGGCTTGGGGGTAGAAACTGTTGAGAAGCCTTTTTGTCCTAGACTTGGCACTCTGGTACCGCTTGCCATGCGGTAGTAGAGAGAACAGTCTATGACTGGGGTGGCTGGGGTCTTTGACAATTTTTAGGGCCTTCCTCAGACACCGTCTGGTGTATAGGTCCTGGATGGCAGGCAGCTTTGCCCCAGTGATGTACTGGGCCATACGCACTACCTTCTGTAGTGCCTACCATCGGCACTACCTTCTGTAGTGCCGGTCAGAGGCCGAACAATTACCGTACCAGGCAGTGATGCAACCGGTCAGGATGCTCTCGATGTTGCACCTGTAGAACCTTTTGAGGATCTCAGGACCCATGCCAAATCCTTTTAGTTTCCTTAGCGGGAATAGGCTTTGTCGTGCCCTCTTCACGACTGTCTTGGTGAGTTTGGACCAATCTAGTTTGTTGTTGATGTGGACACCAAGGAATTTGAAGCTCTCAACCTGCTCGACTACAGCCCCCTACAGAATGGGGGTGTGCTCAGTCCTTCTTTCCTGTAGTCCACAATAATATCCTTAGTCTTGGTTACGTTGAGGGATAGGTTGTTATTCTGGCACCACCCGGCCAGGTCTCTGACCCCCTCCCTATAGGCTGTCTCATCATTGTTGGTGTTCAGGCCTACCACTGTTGTGTCGTCAGCAAACTTAATGATGGTGTTGGAGTCATGCCTGGCCATGCAGTCGTGGGTGAACAGGGAGTACAGGAGGGGACTGAGCACGCACCCCTGGGGAGCTCCAGTGTTGAGGATCAGCGTGGCGGATGTGTTGCTACCTACCCTCACCACCTGGGGGTGGTGAGGGTAGGTAGCAACACTACTTATTTTCCACCATACTACTTATTTTCCACCATAATTTGCTGGATTTTTTTTTTCTCATTTTGTCTGTCATAGTTGAAGTGTACCTATGTTGAAAATTACAGGCCTCTCTCATCTTTTTAAGTGGGAGAATATTTTTTTGCCCCACTGTACGTACAGTCACTGTGGGGATGACGTCCTCAATGCACTTATTGATTAAGCCAGTGACTGATGTGGTGTACTCCTCAATGCCATCGGAAGAATCCCGGAACATGTTCCAGTCTGTGATAACAAAACAGTCCTGTAGTTTAGCGTCTGCTTCATCTGACCACTTTTAATAGACCGAGTCACTGGTGCTTCCTGCTTTAATTTTAGCTTGTAAGCAGGAATCAGGAGGGTAGAGTTGTGGTCGGATTTACCAAATGGAGTGCGAGGGAGAGCTTTGAACGCGTCATTGTGTGTGGAGTACAGGTGATCTAGAATTACTTTTTCCCTAAGGTTGCAAATTTAACATGTTGATGGAAATTTAAAGGGCCCTAGACTAGTTCTCCTCAATGTGTATTTTATATTGCCCTAGACAAGTTATCCTCAACTTGTTTTTTATAGGGCCCTAGACTAGTACTGCTCAACTTGTCATTTATAGGGCCCGAGACTAGTTATCCTCAAAGCTTATTTTATAGGGCCCAAGACTAGTTATCCTCAAAGTGTATTTTATAGGGCCCAAGACTAGTTATCCTCAATGCACATTTTATAGGGCCCTTGACTAGTTCTCATCAATGTGTATTTTATAGGGCCCTAGACTAGTTCTCCTCAATGTCTATTTTATAGGGCCCTTGACTAGTTCTCATCAATGTGTATTTTATAGGGCCCAAGACTAGTTATCCTCAAAGCGTATTTTATAGGGCCCTTGACTAGTTCTCATCAATGTGTATTTTATAGGGCCCAAGACTAGTTATCCTCAAAGCGTATTTTATAGGGCCCTTGACTAGTTCTCATCAATGTGTATTTTATAGGGCCCAAGACTAGTTATCCTCAAAGCGTATTTTATAGGGCCCAAGACTAGTTATCCTCAATGCACATTTTATAGGGCCCTTGACTAGTTCTCATCAATGTGTATTTTATAGGGCCCAAGACTAGTTATCCTCAAAGCGTATTTTATAGGGCCCAAGACTAGTTATCCTCAATGCACATTTTATAGGGCCTTAGACTAGTTCACATCAACGTGTATTTTATAAGGCCCTTGACTCGTTATGCTCAATGTGTATTTTATAGGGCCCTAGACAAGGTTTCTTCAATGTGTATTTTATATTGCCGTAGACTAGTTATCCTCAAAGCCTATTTTATAGGGCCCAAGACAAGTTATCCTCAATGCACATTTTATAGGGCCCTAGACTAGTTCTCCTCAATGTGTATTTTATCGGGCCCTAGACTAGTTCTCCTTAATGTCTATTTTATAGGGCCCTAGACTAGTTCTCCTCATCATGCATTTTATAAGGCTCTAGACTAGTTATCCTCAATTCGTATTTTATTGGGCCCTAGACTAGTTCTCCTCAATGTGTTTTTAGTTTTCAGCAGTACTGTACTTATTTCTCTGTGTGGGTGAGACTACTCTTATTCCTCACAGACATCTCTCCAACCAGGACCCGAATGGTATATATCGACCCAACCCAACCAGCCGGCAGAAGAGTGTATCCATGGCTCAGACCGACTCAGACCGCATGCTGTGGGGAGGCCAAGTGGTGGTGAAGCTTCCAGTTAGCTGGGTCTGAGTTTCCTTGCCATGGTCTTTGACTTCTCATGGGGAGCTGAGAGATGGGCTCTCTTCTGTACGCCTGCAGACTGCAGACTCCAGTCATAGCACTGAGGTCCAGGTTAACACAGGAGAACAGCAGGATTATTCGCAATTTCCTGCCTATTGGGGATTTTATTATCTGTAGAAAGGATGGGGCTTCTCATAGCACACAACTGGATAAGAAAATGTACATGATCCGTTTAGGTCTCCATTTCATATAACTAGCATTAACACTGCAGATTAAAAGCGAAAAATGAGATGGGTAGATGCCATATAGATTGTTGATTATTTTTGAAGCAGACAGTCAAACTGTGTACTAAAACCACATGTGAATAAGTCAAAACTGTGCAAATTATGGCCTCCCGGGTGGCGCAGTGGTTTAGGGCGCTGTACTGCAGCGCCAGCTGTGCCACCAGAGACTCTGGGTTCGCGCCCAGGCTCTGTCGTGACCGGCTGCGACCGGGAGGTCCGTGGGGCGTCGTCCGGGTTAGGGAGGGATATCCTTGTCTCCTTGCGCACCAGCAACTCCTGTGGCAGGCTGGGCGCAGTGCACGCTAACCACGGTTGCCAGGTGCATGGTGTTTCCTCCGACACATTGGTGCGGCTGGCTTCCAGGTTGGATGCGCGCTGTGTTCAGAAGCAGTGTGGCTTGGTTGGGTTGTGTATCGACTTTCAACCTTCGTCTCTTCAAAGCCCATACGGGAGTTGTAGCGATGAGACAAGATAGTAGCTACTAACAATTGGATACCACGAAATTGGGGAGAAAAAGGGGGGGGTTTAAAAAATAAAATAAATAAAAACTGTGCATTGAATAACAATGCAGTTTCCTTTTCCTTTCACCCAACATATATTTTGTTAAGGAATGTATCAAGTTCTTCTCTCGTATAGTTAAAAATGGAAAGGTGCACAGAGTGTTTAAATGTAGAGAAGTTCAACTGAATACGTGCCCTTCCTGTCCCAGGGGCTCTCTGTGAGGAGCACAAACGAGAAACCTAAGTGAGCTGTTGAATCATTGATAGCAGGAGGCTATCTCATCTACCCATGGGTTCAGGGACCTGGTTTAGAGAGGGAAGAGAGGGAAGCTTGAAAGTGAGACGGTCGGGCCGATGATATCCTCAGCGAGAAGGTAGAATGTAGTGAAACGCTGTTTGTTGGCCACCCACTGTGTTCTCCTCCTTTTAGCACCACATGAGCTCATCTATGAGACGGCCTTGATGTAGCCTTGATGTAGCCTTGATGTAGCCTTGATGTAGTCTGGCCATTCCTCAGCTCTCTCTTTATCTCTCGTTCTTTCTCTTTCTTAATGAATTTAAGTTTGAATTATTATTTTTTTTTCTTTATGAAAAGAGAACGGGGACCGAACATTACAAAGAATCATTTCTAATTTCTTATTGAAAACTAAAGAAGTGGTAAATAAGATACTTAGACTTCTAGTAGAGCCTATATTAATCTAATTTTCCGACTGTTCCATTTCACCAGTGACAAATGTTTTGAATTAGGAAAATGTTATTTAGCCTCTCCATAAAGCAAGGGAGAGCTGCCAGTGTGGAGCTGGAGGAGGAGTATAAATTGAGTAATGAGTTTGTGGGGTGGAGCGTAGCGGCTGATGTTCATCATAAACTTACATGTGTAAAAGAACGTGCACAGCGGTCTTCAGAAAAATATCCACAATAAGCCATAGTAATAAAGTTGGATCAACACACACACACACACACACACACACACACACACACACACACACACACACACACACACACACACACACACACACACACACACACTGCTGTCATGTCATGTGTGAGCAGAGAATATGAGATATCAGTCTTGCGGCACACACACCAGCCAGTCTCTCCTCCTCCAGCATCATCAGCCTCTAGTAGTCTCCAGCTCTCCTACAGGCTGCTGATTTTCCTCAAAATATTCAAAGCAGGGAAAGCCTGGGGCTCATCTCAAAAACACCATAACAATGGTTGCTCTGGCCATTCCTCAGCCCTCCTCCCATCCTCCCATCAGACCTCCTCTCCGTTCTTTCTTTCTCTCTCTCATCTATCTATCTCTCTCTCTCTCTGCCTCTCACTCTCTCTTATCTCTTATCTCTCCCACCTCTCCTCTCTTCTAGTAATTTTATTTCTCTCTCCCTCTCTCTCTCTCTCTCTCTCTCTCTGTCTCTCTCTCTCACTACCTCTCTCTTCATCCACATCCTCTCTCCCTCGCACAAACTATTTTGCTTCCTCTCTCTCTCTCTCTCTCTCTTCTTTCACTCTTCCCCTCTATTTCACTCTCTCTCGCTCTCTCTCTCTCTCGCTCTCTCTCTCTCGCTCTCTCTCTCTCGCTCTCCCCATCCTCATCTTTCCCTCTGTCTCTTTCTCCCTCCCTTCTTTTCTCTCTCTCTCTGCAAAATGCTGACAGTGAGTGAGAAACTTGGTTTAAGCTCAAAGGTTTACCAGACCCTCTACTTCCTCCCTCTGTCTCCTGCCCTGTGGCAATCATCTTGCCATCAATACATTTCTACCATTACGGTAATAACCTTAGCGGTCTTCCACGATTGCTGTGTCAATGTGCAGTTACATGGGCCAACAGCACATTAGGTACTGAAACCTATGCATGTTGCTGCCGGCAGGCCGCCAATGAATTTCAGCTGGTGGATATATATATATATAATATTATATATAATATATATATATATATATATATATATATATAGATATATAATTTTATTTTGGATGGTGTTGTTAAAACAGCATGAGCACTGACATTCTCTTAGCTGCGTGTCTTGTCCCTGTCAGAGCCATGTGAAAATAAATCAACTCAGATTAGTTTACAAGATTAGGCTTCTAAGAGGAAGGATGCAGACTGGACTGCTGGATGTGTCATTAACAGACTAACAACAGACAACATGCGGACGTGACATGCATGGCATAGTTTAACTGACCCGGGAGGCATTCTTTACGGGGAGTGCTCTTTGAATGGGACCTGACTCACCCTGCCGCTGGCCAGCAGCACGCCGGCCGAGCCACGCACAGCCACAGTCGGACGTAGGCGACCGTGTTCCTGAGAGCAGAAGATGCTGCTGGGCTGAACTTTGACCCTGCTTGGTATCAGTGAGCCAGTTGGTGGGCAGCCAGAGGGCCAGAGGATTAATGACAACAGAGCAGACACTGAGGCCCAGGAACAACACAGTTATAATTAGATACATGGGAGAGGAAAGAGGCAAAGTGTCCTTGTCTGACTGGGTATATACAGTGTACTGTATACAGGCAATCATAGAAGACAGCCTAGCGTTGTTGGCTGGGGCCTTGCTGGTTTGTGTATGTAGAGAGTGTGTGTGCGTGCATGCATGTTTGTGTGTGCTCAGCTTGTCCGATTACCTCACCATGATGTCGTCCAAGTCTTATAATGAGGATGGGGGGGGGCAGCAATCAGGCTCAATTTTCATTGTTACCAAAAATAAGGGCAAGCTGCCGATCTCATTGTGTTGCTGCACGGTGGGCAGGGAGCCATGGAGAGTCTATAGAGGTCGCCACGCTCCTTCAGGAGGATGACTTTACACATAGGATTCCAGCATGCGTGTTCCCTTCCATCTATCTCACATATAATGAACTGTGACATTCCACCTCTTTCATGTTTAAATATGTCTTTTTACTCCTCTTTCTGCTATTGGAGGAAGCATGCCCACCGTTTTCCATCTCTCTCCCTCTCTGTACCTTGGCATATGTTCTACAAGTGTCTGGAACGCTATTGGAAGGATGTGACACCATTCTTCCACAAGAAATTCCATCATTTGGTGTTTTATTTGATAGCGGTAGAAAACGGTGTCTCAGG
This sequence comes from Oncorhynchus clarkii lewisi, assembly GCF_045791955.1. Classification (NCBI taxonomy): domain Eukaryota; kingdom Metazoa; phylum Chordata; class Actinopteri; order Salmoniformes; family Salmonidae; genus Oncorhynchus; species Oncorhynchus clarkii. The sequence goes on from NC_092167.1 coordinate 9,956,984, forward strand.
CTCCAGAATCCCCTATAAGAGTTCAATTGGTTGAGATCTGGTGACTGAGACGGCCATGGCATATATTTTACATCGTTTTCATGCTCATCAAACCATTCAGTGACCACTCGTGCCCTGTGGATGGGGGCATTGCCATCGTATGGGGGCATAGCCATGGTAGCCAAAATAATGGTCAAAAATGTGTTCTGCCCAGCATTTATATACATGGCCCTAAGCATAATGGGATGTTAAATGCTTAATTAATTAAACCACAACTGTGTGGAAAACCTGCTTTCTATATATTTTGTATCCCTCATTTACTCAAGTGTTTCCATTATTTTGGCAGTTACCTGTATGTCAGGACAGATGAAGCTCTGATAAAAGAATGTGATAATTCTAGTGTTCCTCTCCCTTTTTTATTTATATTTAACTAGGCAAGTCAGTTAAGAACAAATTCTTGATTTCAATGAAGGCCTAGGAACAGTGGGTTAACTGCCTGTTCAGGGGCAGAATGACAGATTTGTACCTTGTCAGCTTGGGGGTTTGAACTTGCAACCTTCCGGTTACTAGTCCAACGCTCTAACCACTAGGCTACCCTGCCACCCCCCTCTCCGCTCCTCTCCTCTCCTCTCCTCTCCAGTGTAGTGAGAGTGCTGGTCACTGGGCTGTGACTTGCTGTTAGTATAAGACTGCAGTCTCCACTCTGTCCAGCTGTCTCCCCGGACTCTCCTGTGTGTGACCGTCACAGGCCACTGACCAGCAGCATCTCACACCAGGCCAGATTTTTCTCAGAGGAGGAAACCCTTGCAGCATGTGTTTATCCTCTCTTCTGTCTCCACCCTAATTCTCTCTCGCTCTGGTTTTCTGTCTCTCTCGCTCGCCCTCCCCTGCACCACACAGTGTTTGTCTGATAACCTCTTCCGGGCTGTCAATATGTTGACACACCGTTGTCACCATCATACTGTCTGGATTCAAACAGCATGGAAAGTCTACATTATATTCACACAGATGTAAATATTTTGACATGTGGTCCATGCCATACTGTGTTTTGTATTTTGAATATCCAATACTGTCAGTGTTCTAGGTGAATGGATAAGGCGGAGTCAGGCGCAGGACACAGTTGTGAGTAAAAATCTTAGCTTTACTCAATATCAACAATGTTCCAACAAGGATCAACAGGCCTGAGGAGAGACACATGGAACGAGGGGTTAATACGGTAATCAGGGGGAGTTGTAACCTATAACAAACCTTGTTCAGTCTCCTAAGGACTTTAAATGGCCCCACAAACCACGGACCCAGCTCCTGGCAGGGCAGGCGAAGGGGTAGGTTTCGGGTCAAGAGCCATACACCGGGGCCTCACTGCGGTGGCGGTCGGCACTCGCCTTCTGCCGCCTGATGGCCCTTTGTAGACGCACATGGGCAGCGTCCCATGTTTCCTCCGAGTGCCTCTGATTCCACGGTGCCAGGACCGGCTGATAACCCAGCATACACTGAAAAGGTGATAGGTTAGTGGAAGAGTGCCGGAGGGAGTTTTGGGCCATCTCCGCCCAGGGGATGAAAACTGCCCACTCCCCCGGCCGGTCCTGGCAATAGGACCGCAAAAACCTACCCACATCCTGGTTAACTCTCTCCACCTGCCCGTTACTCTCAGGGTGAAAACCTGAGGTGAGGCTGACCGAGACCACCAGGCATTCCATAAATGCCCTCCAGACTTTAGACGTGAATGGTGGACCCCGATTAGAAACTATATCCTCAGGCACCCCGTAGTGCCGGAATACGTGGGCGAACAGGGCCTCCGCAGTCTGTAGAGCCGTAGGGAGACCGGGCAAAGGAAGGAGACGGCAGGACTTAGAAAACCGATCCACAACGACCAGGATCGTGGTGTTACCCCGTGATCGGGGAAGATCCGTCACAAAATCCACCAATAGGTGTGACTACGCCGTTGTTGAATGGGTAGGGGTTGTAATTTCCCTCTGGGCAGGTGTCTAGTTGCCTTGCACTGGGCGCACACCGAGCAGGAGGAAACATAAACCCTCACGTCCTTAGCTAACGTGGGCCACCAGTACTTCCCACTAAGACAGCTCACTGTCCATCCAATGCCAGGATGACAAGAGGAGGGTGACATGTGGGCCCAAAAGATCAAACGATCACGGACATCAGACAGAACGTACAGACGCCCAACTGGACACTGTGTGGGAATGGGCTATGTACGTGATGCCCGCTCTATGTCGGGACCTATGGGAGTGGGATCCGCGGACCGCTCGTCTGTGTCATACATCCGGGACAGTGCGTCTGCCTTAACGTTCTGGGAACCTGGTCTGTAGGATAGGGTGAAAACATGGCCCACCTCGCCTGGCAAGGGTTTTAGTGTCCTCGCCGCCCGAATGTACTCCAGATTGCGGTGGTCAGTCCAAATGAGGAAAGGGTGTCTAGCCCCCTCAAGCCAATGTCTCCATGCCTTCAGAGCCCCGACAATAGCCAACAGCTCCCGGTCCCCCACATCATAGTTTCGCTCCGCCGGGCTGAGCTTCTTCGAAAAGAAAACACAGGTGAGGAGCTTTAGTGGTGCACCCGAGCGCTGAGAGAGCACGGCTCCTAGCCCAGCCTCGGACGCGTCCACCTCAACTATGAACACTAAAGAAGGATCAGGATGAGCCAGCAAAGGAACCAAGGTAAACAGAGCCTTGAGGTGACTAAAAGCCCTGTCCGCCCCAGCTGACCACTGCAGTCGCACCGGTCCCCCCTTCAGCAGTGAGGTAATGGGAGCAGCTGCCTGACCAAAGCCCCGGATAAACCTCCGGTAGTAGTTGGCAAACCCTATGAACCGCTGCGGTACCCTAGGAAGGAGGCGGTACCCTAGGAAGGAGAAGGACTGTTGGAAAAACAGACATTTCTCAGCCTTGACGTACAGGTCATGCTCCAACAGTCGACCAAGCAAACTGCGTACCAGGGACACATGCTCGGCGCATGTAGTGGAGTATATTAGAATATCATCTATATACCACTACACCCTGCCCGTGCAGGTCCCTGAAAATCTCATCTACAAAGGATTGGAAGGCTGATGGAGCATTCATCAACCCGTACGGCATGACGAGGTACTCATAGTGCCCAGAAGTGGTACTAAACGCCGTCTTCCACTCATCCCCCGCCCGGATACGCACCAGGTTGTAGGCGCTCCTGAGGTCCAATTTTTAGCCAGCCCACTGGCTATGAGAGGCAGAGGGTAACTGTACTTTACCGTGATCTGATTTATACCTCGATAGTCAATACATGGGCGTAAACCTTCATCCTTCTTCTTCACAAAAAATAAACTTGAGGAGGCAGGTGAAGTGGAAGGCCGAATGTATCCCTGTCCCAGCGATTCGGTGACATGTGTTTCCATAGCCACCGTCTCCTCCTGTGACAGAGGATACACGTGACTCCTGGGAAGTGCAGGGTCTACCAGGAGATTTATCGCACAATCCCCCAATCGATGGGGTGGTAATCAAGTCGCCTTTTTTTTTTTTTTTTTACAGAAGGCAAGTGCCAAATCGGCATATTTGGGGAGAATGTGCATGGTGGAGACCTGATTTTGACTCTCCACCGTAGTTGCACCTAAGGAAACACCTACACACCTCCCTGAGCACTGACGGGACCATCCCTTGAGAGCCCTCTGTTGCCACGAAATAGTGGGGTCATGAGAAGCCAACAAGGGAATGCCCAACACAACAGGAAACTCAGGAGAGTCGATCAGGAAGAGACTAATTGTCTCCTCATGACCCTCCTGCGTTATCATACAGTGTGGAGCTGTGACCTCCCTAATTAGCCCCGACCCCAAAGGACGACTATCTAAGGCATGTACAGGGAAGGGAACATCAACAACAATAATAGGGATCCCTAATCTAAGTGCAAAGGAACGGTCAATCAAGTTCCCAGCTGCGCCTGAATCTACTAGCGCCTTATGCTGGGAACTTAGGGGAAAACTTAGGAAATTCTATATACAACCACATGTGCGCAACAGGGAGCACTGGGTGAGTCGGGTGCCTACTCACCTGGGATGATCCACCAGCGCTACGCCTGCTACCTCGACTCCCTGGGGATCCTCCCCAGCACCGACCAGCAGTGTGCCCTCTGTGGCCACAGGTGGTGCAGGGAATGGTCCCCCCTCCGGTCCCCCTCATAGCAGCACCTCCCAGCTCCATCGGCGTTGGATCGGAAGTGCTGGGGGGTGGAACTGACGGACCCCAATCCGGACGTCCGCGGGAGGCCAACAGGTTATCCAGCCGGATGGATAGGTCCACCAGCTGGTCAAGGTTAATGGTGGTGTCCCTGCAGGCTAGCTCCCCACGTACGTCCTCGCTTAAACTACACCTGTAGTGGTCAATCAGGGCCCGCTCATTCCATCCCGTGCCGGCGGCCAGAGTTCGAAAGTCCAGCACAAAATCTTGTGCGCTCCTCATCCCCTGTCTGAAATGATACAAGCGTTCTCCCTTCTCCCTCCCACCGCTCTGCCTTCAGGTGGATGATCGAAACCGCCCGGAAGCGGCGGGTGAAATCCTCATAATTGTCCAAAGTCAGTCCTTCCCTTCCCCAGATGGCGTTGGCCCATTCCAGTGCTTTACCAGTCAGACGAGAGATTGAGGGCGCTCACTCTCTCGGGTCCCATAGGAGCCGGCTGAACGGCTGCCAGGTAGAGCTCCAGCTGGAGTAGGAACCCCTGGCACCCGGCAGCCGTTCCGTCATACACCCCCGGGAGCGAGAGTCGAATCTCACTGGATCCTGGTGAAGGAGGGGTGGACTTCGTGTGTAGGTTGTTGTGGGAGCTGGGGTGATGAGGATGTGGTTGCCGGAAAACCCCCTCTCTCCCATCGTTACATGGTTTGCAGCACGCGATCCATGGCTGTACCGAGACTCTGCAACATAGTCGCGTGCTGCTGGACGCACTCCTCCACAGGTAGATGAGGGCTGGGTGCACCTGCTGACTCCATTCTCAAGTGCTCGATTCTGTCAGCGTTCTAGGTGAATGGATAAGGCGGAGTCAGGCGCAGGACACAGGTATGAGTAAAAATCTTAGCTTTACTCAATATTAACAATGTTCCAACAAGGGTAAACACAAATATCCAGAGCACATACATGAAACCACTTGACAGCGACAATCACGCACAAAACAAAAGGGGAAGCCAGAGGGTTAAATAAGGAACACTGATTATGGAATGGAAACCAGGTGTGTACAATGAAGACAAAACAAAACGAAAATGAAACATGGATCGGTGGTGACGAGAAAGCCGGTGACGTCGACGGGCGAACAAGGAGAGGGACCAACTTCGTCGGAAGTCGTGACAAATACACAATACTTTCAGCAAAAACACACACACACACACACACACACACACACACACACACACACACACACACGCACGCACGCACGCACGCACGCACGCACGCACGCACGCACGCACGCACGCACGCACACACACACGCACACACACACACACACACAAAGAACAGAATAATCCACATATGTAAGAGCTGTAGTGAAAAGTGTTAAATTCCTCATTGAGACTGACTGATTTTATAGCACGTAAAGTTGTCTGAGGCTTTTGTGGGACAGTAAAAAGAAATAGAACAGTCTCTTTACAGACCCATCTTGCATTTAATGGATCACTTGCCGTAGAGAGTGTGGATCATGATATTCATTATGCAGTGCTGCTTGTAGCACTACTGTAAAGCACTGGAAGTTTTCAGCTAGGTGTGAACAAAGTCATTTAATGACAATTGCATATTCATACTGTATGGGACTCATGTTGAGAATGCAAAAAACTGTAGTTGCCTATTGCATGTATTTGTTGCTGAATTTATTCCAAAAGCTGTCATTTATTCAACCTCCATACAAGGGCAACGATAATCCATGCAGGTGTCATTTAGGAATAGTATTCCGTTTTTGAATTTGTGGAATAGACATCGGCTGGAATATGATTTTAACCAATCAGGATTCAGGATTAGACCCACCCATTGTATAATTTTGAATACATGCCACTCTGAGTTTAGGAAATAATACGCAGTGGTGTAAAGTACATAAGTGAAAAGACTTTAAAGTCCTACTTAAGTCGTTTTTTGGGGGTATCTGTACTTTACTTTACTATTAATATTTTGACCACTTTTACTTTTACTTCACTACATTCCCAAAGAAAATATTGTAATTTTTACTCCATATTATTTTCCTGACAACCTAAAGTACCCGTTACATTTTGAATGCTTAGCAGAACAGGACAATTGTGAAATTCACGCACTTATCAAGAGAACACGTGGTCCTCCCTAATGCCTCTGTTCTGGTGGACTCACTAAACACACATTCATCTTTGTAAATAATGTCTGAGTGTCAGAGTGTGCCCCTGGCTATCCATACATTTTAAAAACAAGAACATGGTGCCGTCTGATTTGCTTAAGATAAGGAATTTGAAATGATTTATACTTTTACTTTTATATACTTTTACTTTAATACACACTTAGCTAAAATTAGAGATTCCTTAGTAGAAAGTTGGAACAGGCTCAACTTTTATAGCACCGTCAAAAACATCACCCTATGTGAGTGCAGTAACCTACGCTGTGTGGAACAAGAACAAAAGCTCCAATGATCAGAAGTAATGGCTTCTTCTCGAAAGCATGGAAATGATCTGTCCACGGAGCGTAAGTGTCACCAGAGATGTCCTGAGGGAGGGCACTCCCCCGGTCTCCCTGTGCTATTGTTCTTAACGGAAGCCTTGTGCTTGGGCTTGATCAATCGCAAGCTCACAGAAGCCTGAAATAGCCCCTACTCAATCACTCACCCTCCCAACCATCCTCCACTACCAAGGCCACCCTCAACCACCTGCTCCCTTTACTGGCAGCCCCGCTGACATGAGGCAGCTAGCTGGCTGGCGTATCCTCTGTGTGGAGGATGGGGGGAAGGGGAGGAGCGGCAGAGGCAGGGGGAGTCAAGCGGGATATTGACTTTAGCAGGGAGCAGAAGGCCGTCAGCTGAACGCCTGAGATGTTTCCTTCATAGCAGGCAGCTTTCACAGCAGATTAGACACTCACCAACTGTCTGGCTTTGGGTTAGTGTACAAGGCCTACCTGCACAGAATACTGATGGCCGCTGTAGTGTAGAGTTCTTCAGGCCTTTATCTTCAGAAGGACTCTCTCTCTCGCAGAGTGTGTGTGTTTCTCTGTGTGTGTGTGTGTTTTCTGTGTGTGTGTGTGTGTGTGTGTTACCGACAGTAGTGCGACAGAGGATCAGTGACGATTACGCTTACTCTCAGTTACCACCATTCACGCTGTAGCATCTATCCTAGTGTACATGTTGTTTATGGCTGAGAATAAAAGCTCAAGCTCCAGTGAAACGGAAGGGAGTGACTGCCCACAACAACTCCATATCAGCATCACTGTGTTCCACGGCGGGAGTCGTTGGTCTTTATTTATGGGTTGACAACCAACTCTATAAGGCTATAGAGTTGCTATAAGCCCTCTTTGGCCCTGGAAGAATGCAGCCTCTCCATGATAAGGGGCCTCTGTCCTTGTCATGAGGAGTGATTTCCTTCTGTCAACTCACAGGCAGCCCTCTTCCCCATCCCTCCCTTTTAGTTTTCCCCTCTTCTTCTCTCTTCCCCTCTCATCTCCTCTTTTCCAACCTGACAGATTCACTCTCTCTTCCCTCCCCTGCCCTCCTCCATCCCCAAAACAAGCCTCTCTTTCCCTTCAGGGAGTTTCATTTCCACCAGGCACCAGGGGGCTGTCTGCAACAACAGAGCCGAGAGAGAAAAAAAAGACTGCTGCTGTCCTTGTACTGTGATCACACGAGCAGGCATCCATCTTCTGATATTCATAAGCTCTTATGAGCTCTTATATAAAAGTCAGACATGCCTTATAAGAATAATGCGTCCTCACTACGCCCACTCTTTTAAAGTGTGGATCTCGGGCAGATAAGGAGATGAGAGTGAAATGTGAAATCGTCTTCCCAGTCGTTAGGATATCTCACCACCCACATACCTCATTTACGGTTCTGTCCTGGTCTCCCGAGGCGTCGCACCTCTTGTGTTCGTCAGCTCTGTGCATCGACGTGTCAACAGCTCTTGTTTAGTAATTAGAGCTCATGATAATAGACTGAATCCCACAATACCAGATATTCATCTCCATCCTCCTTTTGCCCTTATACAATCCCTCTCTTTGAATCAAAAACATCAGAACATGAGGAAAGTATTCAAGATAGTCAACTTCTGCAACTTCTGCTTGCAGTTCTGCTTACAAATATGGGAGCATTTGAGGACAGCGTCATGTTTTTTCATGCAACACTATAAATGGACAACTCCTCAGAACAGAACGTTGATTTGTACTCAGCGATGATTGGAGACAAAGTGAAGGGGATTACGTGGTGATACAAGGTCACGGAGTGGGACTGACTGTGCCTGGCCACAAGGTCACGGAGTGGGACTGACTGTGCCTGGCCACAAGGTCACGGAGTGGGACTGACTGTGCCTGGCCACAAGGTCACGGAGTGGGACTGACTGTGCCTGGCCACAAGGTCACGGAGTGGGACTGACTGTGCCTGGCCACAAGGTCACGGAGTGGGACTGACTGTGCCTGGCCACAAGGTCACAGAGTGGGACTGACTGTGCCTGGCCACAAGGTCACGGAGTGGGACTGACTGTGCCTGGCCACAAGGTCACGGAGTGGGACTGACTGTGCCTGGCCACAAAGTCACGGAGTGGGACTGACTGTGCCTGGCCACAAGTTCACGGAGGAGGACTGACTGTGCCTGGCCACAAGGTCACAGAGTGGGACTGACTGTGCCTGGCCACAAGGTCACAGAGTGGGATTGACTGTGCCTGGCCACAAGGTCACAGAGTGGGACTGACTGTGCCTGGCCACAAGGTCACAGAGTGGGACTGACTGTGCCTGACCACAAGGTCATAGAGGGGGACTGACTGTGCCTGGCCACAAGTTCACGTAGTGGGACTGACTGTGCCTGGCCACAAGGTCCCAGAGTGGGACTGACTGTGCCTGGCCACAAGGTCACAGAGTGGGACTGACTGTGCCTGGCCACAAGTTCACGTAGTGGGACTGACTGTGCCTGGCCACAAGGTCCCAGAGTGGGACTGACTGTGCCTGGCCACAAGGTCACAGAGTGGGATTGACTGTGCCTGGCCACAAGGTCACAGAGTGGGACTGACTGTGCCTGGCCACAAGGTCACAGAGTGGGACTGACTGTGTCTGGCCACAAGGTCACAGAGTGGGACTGACTGTGCCTGGCCACAAGTTCACGTAGTGGGACTGACTGTGCCTGGCCACAAGGTCCCAGAGTGGGACTGACTGTGCCTGGCCACAAGGTCACAGAGTGGGACTGACTGTGCCTGGCCACAAGGTCACAGAGTGGGACTGACTGTGCCTGGCCACAAGGTCACAGAGGGGGACTGACTGTGCCTGGCCACAAGGTCACAGAGTGGTATTGACTGTGCCTGGCCACAAGGTCACAGAGGCGGACTGACTGTGCCTGGCCACTGGGACAGAGATAAAATGTCAGTACCACTGTAAATAGGAACAGAAATGATAAAGACTGTCAGTCTGCTTACATTGACTTGTAAAGGGTCTGTTTTCTTTCAGCGCCTCAGAGATTTTAATCTCCCTCGCTAAATCTTCCACCTTCTCTCCTTTGTCTTGAACGAGGTTATACGCACTTGAATATTGTTTTTGAAGTTTAGTTAACCATTTCGTCTCTGTAGATCAGTTGTAATATGTGTGTACATGTCCACAAGTGAGTCGTATATCAGTTATGGTATAATATAATATATATAGTATATAACTGTATACGTCCCCTCCAGTTGTAAAGAGAGAGAGACCCAGATATTATTTCAACCAGTTTGAGAGACTTAGATATAATGTTATATTCTGCACACAGCAATGCAACAGGTAGTCAGTTTTAAAAAAAAGAGCCAAATCCCCCTTTTTTTGGCAACAATGAAAACACAGCACGTTGACAGGATACAGGAAGAGAACCCACCACTTCAAAAGATTCACACACCACTTCATAATAATCCCCCTTATAGAAATCAGATGGTAAACCATCGATGCCAGGGGCTCGGCCTGATGAGAGCTGCATAAATGCAGTGGACAGCTACTGCAGAGTAATGTAAGAGTCCAAAGCAGCTCCCTGCTCAGGTCCAAATTGAGGAAGTCCATGTAACAACTGTTCAGCACACAGAGGATCACAATCCTCCGCCTTATAGAGGGCAGAGTAGAAATCCACGGCATGTTGGCGCAACTCACCGTCATCCGTGGTCACCTTGCCATCAGGGAGACGAAGGCAGACCATCTGTTTGCGTTGCAATGTCGACTGACCTAGGTAAAAAAAAAAAGCCATATCCTTGAGGGTAGCAAAGCGAGACCTAATCAAGGCACCCTTCTATCTTTTATGTAAAAACGACCTCAGTTCATGTCTCTTGTCCTATAAGTTCATGGCTAATCCAGGGTCATTTTGAATGAGATTTGATGTCGTGTTCAAGGGCCCTGATAGTCTCTTTAACTTCAATACTAGACAGAGCAGTATACCTTTGACAAAACACACGTATTTGGGCCTTCCCAACCTCCCACCCTTGTCTCAAGGACTCAAAATTCCATTTAATAACCCTCCATTTTTACCCAAAACAACAAGAACTTTTCACAAAACAAGGCGTCATGTAATAACTTAACATTAAAATACCAATAAGGGGATGACCTTCGTGGACAAGTGAACATCAACAGTAACAATATGGTGATCAGAAAAAACCCACAGGAGTAATATCACACCTTCCAACCCTACTACAGTAGTGATCAGATACATACAACCTGTCTAACCTTCCAACCATACTACAGTAGTGATCAGATACACACAACCTGTCTAACCTTCCAACCCTACTACAGTAGTGGTCAGATACACACAACCTGTCTAACCTTCCAACCCTACTACAGTAGTGATCAGATACATACAACCTGTCTAACCTTCCAACCCTACTACAGTATTGCTCAGATACACACAACCTGTCTAACCTTCCAACCCTACTACAGTAGTGATCAGATACATACAACCTGTCTAACCTTCCAACCCTACTACAGTAGTGATCAGATACATACAACCTGTCTAACCTTCCAACCATACTACAGTAGTGATCAGATACACACAACCTGTCTAACCTTCCAACCCTACTACAGTAGTGGTCAGATACACACAACCTGTCTAACCTTCCAACCCTACTACAGTAGTGATCAGATACATACAACCTGTCTAACCTTCCAACCCTACTACAGTATTGCTCAGATACACACAACCTGTCTAACCTTCCAACCCTACTACAGTAGTGATCAGATACACACAACCTGTCTAACCTTCCAACCCTACTACAGTAGTGGTCAGATACACACAACCTGTCTAACCTTCCAACCCTACTACAGTAGTGATCAGATACATACAACCTGTCTAACCTTCCAACCCTACTACAGTATTGCTCAGATACACACAACCTGTCTAACCTTCCAACCCTACTACAGTAGTGATCAGATACACACAACCTGTCTAACCTTCCAACCCTACTACAGTAGTGGTCAGATACACACAACCTGTCTAACCTTCCAACCCTACTACAGTAGTGGTCAGATACACACAACCTGTCTAACCTTCCAACCCTACTACAGTAGTGATCAGATACACACAACCTGTCTAACCTTCCAACCCCACTACAGTAGTGGTCAGATACACACAACCTGTCTAACCTTCCAACCCTACTACAGTAGTGCTCAGATACACACAACCTGTCTAACCTTCCAACCCTACTACAGTAGTGCTCAGATACACACAACCTGTCTAACCTTCCAACCCTACTACAGTAGTGGTCAGATACACACAACCTGTCTAACCTTCCAACCCTACTACAGTAGTGATCAGATACACACAACCTGTCTAACCTTCCAACCCTACTACAGTAGTGCTCAGATACACACAACCTGTCTAACCTTCCAACCCTACTACAGTAGTGGTCAGATACACACAACCTGTCTAACCTTCCAACCCTACTACAGTAGTGGTCAGATACACACAACCTGTCTAACCTTCCAACCCTACTACAGTAGTGATCAGATACACACAACCTGTCTAACCTTCCAACCCCACTACAGTAGTGGTCAGATACACACAACCTGTCTAACCTTCCAACCCTACTACAGTAGTGCTCAGATACACACAACCTGTCTAACCTTCCAACCCTACTACAGTAGTGCTCAGATACACACAACCTGTCTAACCTTCCAACCCTACTACAGTAGTGGTCAGATACACACAACCTGTCTAACCTTGCTGCACTGACACCACCTTTATTCACTTTCAGCCATGTGTACTGCCTCACTGTTGCCTGTCTTACTCTCCACACATCAAAAAGCTAAAACTCAGTTTATAGGCCAGACAGACAAGTAGCTGACCGCAGGTGAGGTTCTTCAGCAGTGCGATCAACAGTAAAATCCACTGTCCAGTTCCAGTCCCCCCCCAAAATTGTAATTATTCGCCTACCTCCTCATGCCTTTTGCACACAATGTATATAGACTATTTTTTTCTCTCTCTTTTTCTTTTCTTTTTTCTACTGTGTTATTGACTTGTTTATTGTTTATTCCATGTGTAACTCTGTGTTGTTGTCTGTTCACACTGCTATGCTTTATCTTGGCCAGGTCACAGTTGTAAATGAGAACTTGTTCTCAGCTAGCCTACCTGGTTAAATAAAGGTGAAATAAAAACAATTACAAATAAAAAACATACACCCCTCTTGGTCACACTGTCTTAAGGTTTCCTTTATTTGATCAAATACAGCAATACCTTTATTAATAGCATAAACATAAAAAGAATACAAATAAAAAACAACCCTTGACATTCTCTGTTGTAGACACCACAGTCCCCCCTAAGCCTGAGGAAACCAGAATTGCCACCCCAGCACTGAAATTAGCACCATGACTGAGCATATGCTGCCCCTCCCACCATATACCCCAGTCAACCTCACTAGCCTCATCACTATGTGTCTCCTGTAGAAAAACTACATGAAGCCTTTTCTGTTTTATAACTTCTAATACCCAAGCCCTCTTATTCCCTTTCCCCATTAATATTGAGATAACCTCCCCTTAGTACCTCCATAAGAAAAGAGAAAAGAAAAACAGAGGAAACCACAAAGAAACCAGACAAAGAGAAAAATGCACCCTATGAGGCATGATAATCATCAATGTTTTCACTTCATTTAATAAGCATGTCGTTTATGGCCAACATCCCCACAAACTGACTTTAAACGATAACTCCAAAGTCTGCTCCGGTGAGTGCAAAAACATAAACACCTGTCACCGAAACGACATAACCTGTTTCAGAACCTGGTGTTTGCAACCCAGCAGGACAATTTTAATTGAACTTGCAAACTTCCCAAACTGCAATAACTCACGCTCCAATAGCTCATTGAGGATGAAAGGCGGTACATTCGACATCATAACCCTTGTTGACGGAGAAAAAAGTGGCGGAAAGTACACCATGCTTAACCATCCGATCGACAAGACGCTCTTCTTTAAGAAGTACGCCATGCTTAACCATCCGATCGACAAGACGCTCTTCTTTAAGAAGTACGCCATGCTTAACCATCCGATCGACAAGACGCTCTTCTTTAAGAAGTACGCCATGCTTAACCATCCGATCGACAAGACGCTCTTCTTTAAGAAGTACGCCATGCTTAACCATCCGATCGACAAGACGCTCTTCTTTAAGAAGTACTCCATGCTTAACCATCCGATCTACAAGACGCTCTTCTTTAAGAAGTACGCCATGCTTAACCATCCGATCGACAAGACGCTCTTCTTTAAGAAGTACGCCATGCTTAACCATCCAATCAACAAGACGCTCTTCTTTAAGAAGTACTCCATGCTTAACCATCCGATCGACAAGACGCTCTTCTTTAAGAAGTACGCCATGCTTAACCATCCGATCAACAAGGAGCTCTTCTTTAAGAAGTACTCCATGCTTAACCATCCGATCGACAAGACGCTCTCCTTTAAGAAGTACTCCATGCTTAACAATCCGATCGACAAGACGCTCTCCTTTAAGAAGTACTCCATGCTTAACCATTCGATCGACAAGACGCTCTCCTTTAAGAAGTATGCCATGCTTAACCATCCGATCGACAAGACACTCTCCTTTAAGAAGTACACCATGCTTAACCATTCGATCAACAAGACGCTCTTCTTTAAGAAGTACACCATGCTCAACCATCCGATCTACAAGACGCTCTTCTTTAAGAAGTACTCCATGCTTAACCATCCGATCGACAAGACGCTCTCCTTTAAGAAGTACGCCATGCTTAACCATCCGATCGACAAGACGCTCTCCTTTAAGAAGTACGCCATGCTTAACCATCCGATCGACAAGACGCTCTCCTTTAAGAAGTACTCCATGCTTAACCATCCGATCGACAAGACGCTCTTCTTTAAGAAGTACTCCATGCTTAACCATCCGATCGACAAGACGCTCTTCTTTAAGAAGTACTCCATGCTTAACCATCCGATCGACAAGACGCTCTACTTTAAGAAGTACTCCATGCTTAACCATCCGATCGACAAGACGCTCTTCTTTAAGAAGTACGCCATGCTTAACCATCCGATCGACAAGACGCTCTTCTTTAAGAAGTACTCCATGCTTAACCATCCGATCGACAAGACGCTCTTCTTTAAGAAGTACACCATGCTTAACCATCCGATCGACAAGACGCTCCTCTTTAAGAAGTACTCCATGCTTAACCATCCGATCGACAAGACGCTCTTCTTTAAGAAGTACACCATGCTTAACCATCCGATCGACAAGACGCTCCTCTTTAAGAAGTACTCCATGCTTAACCATCCGATCGACAAGACGCTCTTCTTTAAGAAGTACTCCATGCTTAACCATCCGATCGACAAGACGCTCTTCTTTAAGAAGTACGCCATGCTTAACCATTCGATCTACAAGACGCTCTTCTTTAAGGAAAACCACCACCGCTTTGTTCATCCGCGACGTATAAGTAACAATTCCATAGCCTACCTTCTCTCCTACGGCGACCAGAAACTCCTCCACAGTGACAGTAGCTTCAGTAACACACGTGCCGAAGTGACTGGGACAACATCCCCTTGTGGTTCGCCATCCTCAACAAAACCAGGGCAATTCCAACAAGAAATACCATACACCCAATTCTACCACTGAAAAAAAACTTAATTATGCATAGAAAAAGCTAAACCACCAAGAAAAGGGGAAAAAAAGATAACACAGGCGATCTAACTCCAGACACCACTCACACTCGCTCATACAACTCCCAGCATGCACCAACACTCCCAGCATGCAGAGAGAGAAAGAGAGAGAGCGAGAGAGAAAGAGAGAGAGAGAGCGAGAGAGAGAGATGAGTGAACAGCTGTAGCCCAGGGAAGAAGTTACAACATTCTCTCTCATAAACAACATCTGAACTACCTGCAACGGACAGATGCCCCGTGGCTCATTAGCTATGCAAATGTAGCACACCTTACATTCGTCTTGGTGGAATCCAACCAATACTCCACAGTGAGGCGGCCATCAGTCATCCCGTATTGGATTACGCCAGACAATGGAATTAGATATGCTAAAGTATGCATATCATTGCAGGTAAGGTGACATGATATCCTGCAGCATTGCATCAGAGTGAGTTAAGGGAGGGTCCCTCACCATAGCAACATGTAGGGAGGGGAGGGGCCAGGGTGCTCTGGGTGTTACGCAACACCACAGCAGGGTGGACAACAAACAATGTCATCGTTTATACACAGCTGCTACGGTATCTTCCTCATAGCACTGCCAACAATCCTGCATATTCAACGCTGTAGATGTAGTTGCGTAAGGGGTCACTGTGGTTTCTCTCTCTCTTTTCTCACCTCTATTTCTATTTTCCTCCCTTTCTTCCTCTCCTCCTACTTTCTTTCCCTCCCTTTTTTCCACCTCTCCTCTCTCTCCCCCGCTCCACCCGTCACCCCTCGCTGTGTCTCTGGCCGTGCTTAGTGGGCGCGGGCCGCTGTGATCCTCTGTGAGCGCTCTCAGGGTTGGCCCTGATGATGCATCACCAGCTGGAAGGCACAGAAGAAGAGAGAGAAGAGAAGCGATCTAGCTATCTCTTCCAACAGTTCACTGAGGATCAGTGGTGTTCTCCTGCTTTCATCTCAGCAGCTCTCAGCGAGCTGCCACCTGCATGCCCTTTATCTGAGCCCACACTCTCTTCATCCATCTATTCCTCCATTCATCCATCCAGTCTGGCTCTGCACATACAGCAGATACAGATACAGCATTTTTGGCGACAAAAAACACTTGATAAGGATTTTGCCCCGTGAGAAATGTTGCTGTGGGTTGCAACACACTATTCATCACTGTTCATCACTATCTCTCCTCTATTTCTCTGTTTGTGACGGAGACATCCCTCACACATGTATGTCTGAATGCCACTCTTCATGACTCCAGTACTGGTCCCCCTCTCCTTAATGTGTGGGTGGAACGTTCCCAGCCATTGGGAGGCACCTCGGAACACTGCAGCATTCCATGATTTCCCTGGGCACCCATAAAGCATTGCACCAAACCTGGGATCCAGTTCCCTGGTGACCCGGCCGTACCGCGAATCCCCGAAGTTCCTCACTGACGTCACGCCATGAATATCAGCCTTCCTATTCCGAAGCCTCGTGGAGGTAATCGTTGCCCCGGCCGACTCCTGGGAGAAGAAATCCCCCTTTCTCTCTCACGTTTTCAATAATGGCCCATTAAGCTGATGTATGTAGAGTTGACGTCATAATAACATGGGTTATTTTAAACTGCAGTTTGGATCATCGCCAGTTAGGAGGGTTTGACTCCTCCAGGTTAGGTGGCTTTTGTTGCTTCAATGCTTAATCTTTAAATATGAAACACAATCCACTCTGAAGAGATCCATACAGAATGGATGAACGGGTGTGGCTGTCCGGCATTATTCCCCACTGACGGTGAAGCACGACTTTATCTCCCATATCTCAACGACCTCCTCTAGTTGTTAAGAGCAGGTCACGCACCAAACTTTCCGAGTTCCTAGGAGAGACACAAAAGCACATTCATGCCCCTGGCCACTGAAAATTATTCGACGTCTACTCTCTTAACTCTCTCCCCTTCTCCCTCTTTCCCTTTATTCTCTCTCACAGTTTCTCTTTCTCTTCAATCCCTCGTGCTCTGACTCTCTCTCTCTCTCTCTCTCTCTCTCTCTCTCTCCCCCTTTTGCCATGAAACATTTAGAGGTGCCCTGAGCCTTGGTATCTACCGGTCAACCTGCTCCAATGGTCTCTCTACTATCTTTTTATTTCTCTCATATTTTCTGTTTTGTGGCACTGGAGCAAGAGCCTCTAAACCCCTAAATCATGGATAGAGTTGACACTCTGCCATTAGTATAACTATATTCCTATAGTGTACAAGAGATGCATTGTTCTTATATCTGACTGAATGGGTAAATGATGCAATACGTTACCACTATAGGTTTAGTCCTATGAGATCCAATCAGCAGTGAGGCAAAAAGCTATGAAATAGTCTCTCTCTTTGTTAAAAAGACGGGTCTGCCAGAGTGGAACTGGAATTTGTTAAAGAACCTTCCCTTTATATCTTAAATGCGTTTAATTTGTTATGGAAGTATATCTTGCCGTTTTGTAAGACAGAGAATACAAAGTAAAACGAATAAAGGCATGGTAAAAAAAACGTCAAACTGACACCTGTAAAATACTTTAAAACGGCACGCACACGCACACACACACACACGCACACACACGATGGAGCCGCAGTAGAGAGGGTCAAGAGCTTCAAGTTCTACACTGAGGACTTAACATGGTCCTCTCACACCAGCACAGTTGTGAAGAAGGCACGACAGCCTTCTTATTTTCCCTCAGGAGGCTGAAGAGATTTGCATAGATCCTCAAGAACTTTTACAGGTGCACCATCGAGAGCATTCTGACTGGTTGTATCACTGCCTGGTATGACAACTGCACCACCCTTGACCGCAAGCCATATGCGGACGGCCCAGCGCCTCACTGGTGGCGAGCGAGCTCCCAGCCATCCAGTACATTTGTGTCAGGCCTGAAAAATTGCCAAAGACTCCGGTAACCCCAGCCATGGTCTGTTCTCTCTGTTTCCCTCCGGCAGGCGGTACCAGAGCACCGTGTCTTGGACCAACAGGCTCCGAGACAGCTTCTTTCCCCAATCCTTAAGACTGCCGAACAGCTAACAACAGCTGCCCACCCTCTTCCACAGAGTATCTGCACTGACTCTATGATCACCCACAGGTCTTTATCCACACAGTCACACACACATACACCGACACTCACACACTCACAACTGATGCCGTACACTCATCACCATGCATGCACACACTCCCCACGTCCACTGCTGCTATATTGATTATTATTGACTATTATCACCATTAGTATTTATCCTGCTACCAGTCACTTTAACCTGTTGACATATACAGTGGGGCAAAAAAATATTTAGTCAGCCACCAATTGTGCAAGTTCTCCCACTTAAAAAGATGAGAGATGCCTGTAATTTTCATCATAGGTACACTTCAACTATGACAGACAAAATGAGAAAAAAAATCCAGAAAATCACATTGTAGGATTTTTAATGAATTTATTTGCAAATTATGGTGGACAATTTCACTGTACTGTTTTACAACTGCTGTATCCTGTGCACATGACAAGTACATGTTGAAACTTCAATACACACACGCAAACCAATGCACACATGCATACACACACACACACACACACACACACAAACACACACATACACACTGACATGAAAACGGTGAAGTAAGGAGTTCTGTCTGCATTACACTACCCACTCCCAAACAGATACGTTCACTAGCCCTTCTGTTTCCTCTGTGTGAACGTGTCAGCAGTGACTCGTGGCTATGACAGCCTCCTCTGATGACTTGGAAGGCTGTACTGACTCCTGCAGGATGTTGAGGAGGAACTGTGGGAGCATATGGTGAGAGGAAGCACTGCTACGGAACCCTCCTCTTCAAAGCAGCCATGCAGCAGCGTCTGCATTTCTCCCACTGCGCTCATATATCCTCAGCAAATCTGACAGTAGTATCACTTGATCATTTTATCGGATATCTTTATTGTAGATATATGTTTCAAACACAGGAGGTTGGTGGCACCTTAATTGGGGATAACAGGCTCGCGGTAATGACTGGATTGGAATAGGTGGAATGGTATCGAATACATCAAACACATGGTTTGATGCCATTACATTCACTCCGCTCCAGCCATTATTAAGAGCCGTCCTCCCCTCAGCAGCCTCCAAGGCAAAACACACCAAACACACAATATATTTTTTTGCCAAACGCCATGGGAGTGGCTCTGCGGAAATTTGAGAAACAGTAATAATAATACATTTAATTTGTGAAGTGCTTTTCTCACACCCAAGGTAAAACAATTATAATAAAAAGATAAATCCAAAACACAGAACCTTGCAAGCAGATCCGGTGGACAGGAAAACAGAATGAACATACAGTAGGTCCTTGAAAGCGTTCATGAACAGCTCAGTCTTTAGCTGTGCCTTCAACGAGGCTAGAGACTCTGCAGCCCTGACAGTGACTGGAAGTGCGTTCAGATGATTTGTTGGTTGCAGCAGACTCTCCATGCAAATGGGGCTGGCAGTGAGAAGAGTTTGGCGTGAAGACAGCTTGTTGTGTGTGGAGGGGGGGATTCAGTATCTTCACTGAGGAAAACGCTGACTGAGGAGTTGGGGGTTGTTGATTAGTGTGTGACGTTTGTGTTGCAACCACTTGTGGTCCTGTGTATTATATTGAACAGTTTGCGGGTTTTAGTCCCTCAAATGTATTGACACCCACAAACCTTCACACCTGTTGCAAGCATGCAAAGCTTCTTGCTGACATCTGCTGTCATCTAGCACTGCATCTAACATACTAGCACTGCGTGGTGCGGAAGAGGCATTTTCAAAGAGATCCTCGGTATGATGATGATGAACAGGAGAAGAGAATGGAAGCCGGTGATTCACTAACAGTAATAAGTCCGGGATGTGGGAGTTACAGATGTAAGATCTTAATTTGGTAACTCTTTTGTTGCTCCGAATTTTCCTGCACTGCACAAAATACAAAGTTGTAGTATAGTTTTTTTTTGTAATTTCCACTTTGAAATGTCAGACTTGATTAGCCCTAACGAAAAATGTATCAACCCCTACAAAAATGTAAATAAATTATAATCCACATAATAATTCACATTTCCTTGTTGCAGCAGCAATATTTTCCTGCTGAAGCAAACTGGCTCGAATGAAGATCCTACATCTGTAGACTCCCAAACCTCATTAGTGATCTGTCCTCTGTAGATTGAGTTTCCTGTATCCCTTCGCTGTTGGTAAACAGGCGTGTGTGCCAGTAGAGAAGAGACAGTGGAGGTCTGTTTGATTTTGGCCCATGGAGCCTAGTCTGATCCCTGGCTAGGATGAGTGGCTGTCTGTCTGGAGTCAGAGGGGAGTCTGGGGAATGGAGTCCTGCCAAGCACAGACACATGTCCGTCCAGGCCTGATCAAGCCAGACCCCTTCTGTGGCACCGGGAGCCAGCATCCAATCAGTCCTCGGTCCACCTGGCTGGGCACACTGCCGGCAAAGCTGGGGAGGCTAGGACAACGGCCAGCCAATCAGAGTCTGGAGGCTTATGAGAGTGAAATTACAAGATGATGTTATAATGCTGTTATTGCATCAAATTGTTGTTTTATGGTATAGAATAGGGTTCTTAGAACTCTATTGTGTCTGTGTGAACTGAGAGGAGCTTCTGAGATTGAACTCTAGCAACTGATTTATGATGGTCTTGTCCTCTCTCGGAGCCCGCATTCCATAGAATGAGTTGGAGTTTGTGTGCCGGAGGTACCAGGGTGAAGATGGCTCAGGTATGGATAACTATGAGAGGAACCTTGTTTTGGGGGCCAGACCCTGGTTTTCACACAATGAGAACAGTCTTTACAGCAGATACTGTCTGCTGTGAATGATTCATTTTTTCATACGAAGTCTCACCTTGTGACCCATTCCACACATCTGTTGTTTGTCATGCAGACTAAGGGTGTGTATCTTTGCTATAAAATATCTTTGTATCCTTTGTGTCGGGGCTCTCAACCCAACAATCACCATGTTGGTTCGACCAGCCATCGTTATTGCTCTATGCTCCCTTGTCGATAAGTTTTGAATAAAGTAATATACTGATTTGTGATTGACCTTGTCTCTCCTCATTATTGATTAGAATTTCCACAACAGGATTTAGTAAGAGAATTTGACAATCCTTAATTAATAAAAAATAATTGGTATCTTTTGCTTGACTGACACACATGCATGCACCTATGTACACACACACTCACCCATTTATGCCCACACACACTCACAGGTCATCTGTCTGTTCAGAGGCAGATCAGTAGCACATATACGGCTAGACACAGGGTTGGTAACAGAGTGACAGACAAAAATATGTCTGACTATGTATCCATCTGATGACCGACGAACTGACCACACCAGCATCATGGCAAAACACACTCTGGTGTCCAAGACAAGGAACGGTGCGACATTGCTTTCCTCCTCCTCCCACGTTGCTCCCTCTGCCTTCCCTCCAGCCGGCTCTCTCAGCACTGCATCTGTGAGCCCTAGCGCTGTGAGATGATGAGTCAGTATTTGTTTAGTGGCATTTTGCTAATGCCAACGTGGACCTGGGTGAAGAGAGAAAAACAAGCAGCAACTGTCTCTCCGTATGGACAGATGACAGATGACAGAGTGCCTGGCATGGCATGTTGCTGAGCTCATACTGCCCTTTTTATTGCTCTCTTTACACTCCTGCTGGGTCTCCAACTATGTGTGTGTGTGTGTGTGTGTGTGTGTGTGTGTGTGTGTGTGTGTGTGTGTGTGTGTGTGTGTGTGTGTGTGTGTGTGTGTGTGTGTGTGGCAATCCTCTGATGAATCACACACTGGGTTTAAGAGATTCTACTTTCTATCTTGTCTCTTAACGAGAACATCGTGATTCAGAACACCGAGTCAACAATGACTCCTCTATCCCACCAGAGTGACCTGCTGTGGCAATTTGATTTCTGATCCTGACAGCCAAAACCCCGAGACGCTGCCTCCACTGAAAAGGGAACATTTTCCTCACCTCCTTTCGTCCCGTTACCCAGGTGGTCCCTGGCAGCCATCGTGTCATCATCAGTCTCAAAGGGAGGAAGGGAGGAAGAAAGAGGGCATGGGCGTTTGCCTGAGACACCCCCCCTGTTCTCTTCACTCACTCATTAACTGGGATTTCATACATGTGCTAAGCCTGGATAATGGGTTTGCCTGTCCTCCCTTCTCCTCAGAGAAAGAATGCGTCCCAAATTGCACCCTACTCCTGAAGTAGTGGACTACTTTTGACTAGGGGGCCATGTAGTGCACTATATAGGGAATAGGGGGCCATTTGAGACACACTACACAAGAAGTGGAGCAGTTGCCTGAAGGGAAGAGCTGTCAGTCAGACAGTCACTTCCTTTTAAAGGGCCGTTTCAATCACCAAACACACATTACCTACAGCCCAGGGAGATGGAGAAAAGGTTGTTTGTGATTCAAGGGGTATTTTTGATTCAGTGGATAATAATGGATGCATGGTGTGTGTACTTCACATCAAGATTCTCTCATCACATGATGTTATTGGTACCTTTGAATGTCTTATATGTGTTTTGTAGTGAGTGTGTGCTTGCGTGTGTGTATTCTTGTGCATGCCTGTGTAGGTGAGGGTGTGGGTTTGTGTGCATGCATGCCTGTATTTATGTGTGTGCTTGTGTTTATGCGTGCACGCATGTTTCCCCATGTGTGTGATTGTCTAGTGTGCCTCCGGCAGCTGTGATGACCTCTTTGCTTGACTGTTGCGTGGGCTGCCATTAGTGCTGTCCTCCCGGGAGGTTGGTGATGTGTATTCCATGGTGATGACTGGGATAGTTATGTTTACTACTACCACTACTGTTTACACCCACACATCTTAATAGCCTGACTGAGCTGTCCAACAGTAGCTGCTGATCAATAGCCCTGGTCCAGGAAGGATGGAGAGGGAGAGGGAGAGGGAGAGGGAGAGGGAGAGGGAGAGGGAGAGGGAGAGAGAGAGAGAGAGAGAGAAGAGAGAGAGAGAGAGAGAGAGAGAGAGAGAGAGAGAGAGAGAGAGATAGGTGGATATGGAAAGAGGAAGATGGAGAGATTGTACTCAGCTCCTTCTTCTCTCCTGGTGGCCTTCTTTCACCTCCTCTCACACCAGAAACCCCATTGAGGGCCACCAGTAATGAAACAGATGTCATCTCACATTGGCTCTCTCCATTTATCATGGGGTTATTTGCTGTGAGGCTGCAGTGTGACGTAGCTGCTTCAACAGGCTGGCACATCCTGGATAGAACTGGGTCATTTGGACCTTTCCCATTTGGATATGGCAGCAATGGACTGGTACTGGAGGAGAGGCACTTCAAGCATTTGAATAATAAAGATGCACTTCTTAAATCTACTCCCATTGTCCTCCAAGAGTGGTTGAATATCTTCGTTTCGTCTGAGATTCAAGAAGGAACGCTCGTGGCTAGTTGGTTTGCTATGACGACCGTGGTCTGGACATGACCAGAATACTATTTCATAAAAGCAGTGTTCTTTTAGGTGTGTTTACCTTTCTGTAAGCCATGACCTGTGCGACCACTGGGATTATAATCATGTATATATTGCCATTACATTTCTGGACCGATGACCTTATACCACTGTTTTGTGAACTCTGTATGGTGGATGGAGAGCAATGTTAAATCAAAGTCACTCAAGCTAACTCTCACAAATGCACAGCGGAGCCCTGCAGTACTGTTTCTGTTGTTGATGGCTCTAGTTCACAAAGCTTGACATTCGGTCTAACATAACATTATATATATATATATATATAAGGCTTGGTCACTCTGAGCCATGTAGACAAGCCGCCAAGCCTGCTAGCAATTTTAACCTGTGTGTTTGACTTTAGTCATGCTGACCAGCCAGACTGTGTTTTATAACGTGGTACTAGAGCCTCACCACAGACAAACGCATGCTGGTGTCATAGCCAGTTCTACTGTCTGCATAGTGGGTATGATGCAGTGACCTAATACACTTATGTTCAGTATAGGTTCAGTCTTCATCAGCAGTGGGTGAAGGGGTTCACTGAAATAGACGGCTGACTGTCACTGGAGGTCGGAAGGACTTAACAAGCCTAGCATCTCACAACACAAACCTGCACTATCTCTGAGCCCCAGCTAATGATGCTAGGCAGTGTCTCAGCTGCATTGGAGCGGTGTGTGGGTCTCTCTTCCTCAGAGCAGTATGCCATGTGACAGCATAATGCTGATTCACCTTACCACTCTGAAAAGATGTGTTGGTAAAATTAATTATCTCTCTCTCTTCAATCTCTGTCTCATTGCATTAGGGCTGCCATATAAAAGCCATGTAGACCTTAAATTAGCCACAGACAGAGGTGTTAAGAAGTGGTCATCCATAGTTTCCATGGGTCCTCATCTGTCCCTGTCCATCCCCCATTATGGTGAAGAAGATGCTCTTTGTCTCTGTGGCTGAACACACATACAACACTCTATCCTGATATCTGTAACAGCCAAGTGTCTGTGGTGGATATACTGCTATGTATAGCTTCTCCTTTGTGTCACCTCTCCTTCGTCTTCCATCAAGTGTTAACGCTGCAGTTCATCCCGTCTGGAAAATAAAAGAGCTGATAAGGAATATGGAAGATAAAAACCTGAGGCTTTATCAGTCAAATTACAGTGTTAATGGCGTCAAGGTCAGAGTGGGACGCTTTTAGAAATCGGGGGTCTGGCTTTTAACACAGTCACACATTCTCCCAGTAAGAGGAGTGATGATTAAAAAGTGCACTGCCACCCTGTGGGTTTTACTAGTGTGGTGTGGGGTTCGACGAGGAGTTTACACAGTAGCCACTGAGAGAGAGAGAGAGAGAGAGAGAGAGAGAGAGAGAGAGAGAGAGAGAGAGAGAGAGAGAGAGAGAGAGAGAGAGAGAGAGAGAGAGAAAGAGAGAGAGAGACCGTGGTGGTGGCCAACTCTGATACCTGCCGTCTCCTGATCCAGAAACCTACCCTTCCCTCTCCTCATTACTAACCCGGCCGCCTTCATCCACGTCGCCATATTTTTCAAGGCATATTTTATATAAAATGGTGACAGCAGAAAATGACATTGAGCTCCACCATGGTGCGTATGTCTCTGTGTGGAGGAGAGCGAGGGGCTGCAGGTGGTGGGAGGAGAGAGTTGGACTGTCACTGTGGTAGCCTTGCTGCTGTAACTACGCTTGCTCTCTCTCTCTCTCTCTCTCTCTCTCTCTCTCTCTCTCTCTCTCTCTCTCTCTCTCTCTCTCTCTCTCTCTCTCTCTCTCTCTCGCTGTCACACAACAGACATGTCTCATTGGAGCAGATGTCTGTTCCTCCAGCCGTAACTCTGACATGTTCCCATGATTTTAACAATGTCAGTTTCCCATTAAATTCCATTCGATTTCTGCATGAAATCATCAGCGCTGGCACACAGAGGATTATGAAACAAGATTTTGTGGGGGGGTTTTGTGCTCTCTTACACTCACTCTCTCTCTCTCTTCCCCTCCCTCTCTCTCTCTCTCTCTCTCTTTTATCTGATTCAAACTCACCTCGGCCTGATAAAAGAGTGACAAATGTTCCTTTTTCTTCAAAACATCCTACTCCTCTTCCATACTAAAACTCTCTTTCTCTCCATCTTCTATAAGGATAAGTTACATGCTGTATTGATCCCTCAATGTTGCTTTTCTCCCCCTCAGTCAAGGCAGTCAATTGGTTCCTGTCCAACTTCCTTCATTCTCCCTTCATCTCTCTCTCTCTATACCAATCTCTCTTCCTTACTCTTTCCTTTGTCCGTCTCTCTCTATTTTTCTATCTCTCTCTCACTCCCTCTTTCTTACCAGCTCTTAAACAATAATAGGCTTTTCATAGCAGTAAGGCTGAAGTGGATTCTCTGCCATACAAATAACATGAAGGGTGGGTTTAATTCTTCAAAACAATTAACACAAAGCCCCAAACTGAAACACATTGGCCAAAATGACACATTTCAATTGCAAAATGCATTAAGAATTTCAAAACATGAAATACATGACACAAAATCAACTACCTCCATCAAAGCATAGAAAATAATGATTTCAATCAATCGTTACAAAATGTCCCAATAAACACTAACAACAACTGTCAATATACGCTAACATGATTAATCCTCTTTTACATGTCTGTACCATTTGTTGATACTATAATTATAGTATGCACCATGAAAGGCAAGTAAACATATTAGCACAGTATGAGTTCTATTCTTTTGTCCTAAAATGATTTGACCAACGATAACCAATGCAGTCAAGAGCATGAATATCCAGAAACAAAAGGCTTTATTTGACCTTTCTCCATTTGAACTGGGAGCTGAACTATCTTCCTCTGTGGGCATCTCTACCTCTCCCTTGTCCTTGCCCTCTGCCTCTTAATTGGTCCATTCTTGCAAACAGCAACTCAGAGGTGACCTCTTTTATGCATGGGATAAGGAATGATTGCTGATTGAACAATTGCACAAAGAAGTTTTGCACACATTGCAGAAGAGGTTCACATTCAAGAGAGTAATTTGCATCAGCTGTGAGCAGAAGTTTGAATTTTGTTTGTCATGATTTGAGTTTTGCGTCTTTTGTAGAGAGTTGTGTTTACTGCTTTGCACAAATGTGCTTAGCGTTTGCATTGTGTGTGAAAGCAATGAGAAATTACTTCGTTTTTTTTTGCGCTAATTAGGTTATGATGGAGATCCAGTGGACCCCAGTTTCATTAAAAGTGTCTTAGCAATTGAGAAAAACTGTAAAACATCAGGGGAGTGCGCTAGAAGACGCAGGGAGAACTCGAATAAGTAAAAAGGGTGAGATGTGAAACCTACATCAAAGCTCTCTCTCCTCGGTATGCCAGAAACTCCCAATCCCACCAGTTTTTTCTTCTTATTATCAGTGAATTTTCTCCCGCTCTTCATCCTTCTTTTCCCCCCTCCCCTTCCTTCCCATGGACACTTTGAAAGGCATCCCCTTCCCTGGCTGTCACTGCAGGGCATCCATCCGCGTGCAGCTCAACACAATGTGTAATGATGTAAACAGATAAGAGTCCCACTACGACAACCCACCCGCCCGCCCGCCTGGGCGTTCCTCTGATCTACCTGGGATATTGGAGTGGAGCGGGGAAACACCAGGCAGCCGTTTTTACTCTGGCGGCCCCTCCTCTCACCCTGCCACTCTCCATTTTCTACAACCCCATCTGCAGCCATCTCTCTCCCAGGTAGAAGGAGATGAGATGCAGACAGAGCACTCCCACGGACTCTCTCTTTCTCTCCTGGACCCTGTGTATTTGGAGTGGAAAGGGTACTTGAAAGGCCTCCATCCTCGGCACACATTTAAGAGAAGGAGAACTGAGGCATTAAGGTAATTTGGGTTACAACAGAAATTTGTGTCAAGCACTCAAAGCCGAGGGCAGCAGTCATTTGAATGCGACGTCTTCGGAGATGTTTCCTCTTCGTATTAATTTATTGGGGCTGATTATGCGTGATAATAGGTCTATTGGTGGTTAGTTACACCTTCTATTCTCTAGCAGGTCTGCTAAGGTAATGCATTTGGTTGAACTTGCAAAACACTTTATTTGAGCCTCAGAACGCTCTCTGATCTCTAGACCTTGGGTGGCATACAGAGAAGAGCAAACTAAAAGGTTTAAATGATTGATTTGAATGGGTTTTGCTTTTGGAAAAATCTACAGAATTCATGAAATAACATCAAGGAAGGTAACATCAAACGACCCCTTCATTTTTAAAATGATATTTCATACGTGTTATTTAATAACTGTGTATCAGTGTCTGTTATTCAAAGAAAGGAGCCGTAACACTTGAAATAATCTTTGTTTTTAAAGAAAGTCATTTACAGCTGAAAGTCTGATAACACAAAGCTGATATTGTATTGAGCCTTGCACCGGGCCCCTTTGAACAAACATTTCCACTGCAGATGTAGAAGCTCTGAGTTACACCCTATGATTATATTTCAATGTGTTTTATTCTCTTTGAAATCTTTATGGTCAAAAACGCAGGCTCAGCACTGCCCCCAATGCAACAAGACAGTTTCGTCCACTTGTTCCACTTTTTTAGGTGGCAGGTAGTCAGGTATCCAGCAGATAGCCAGCAGGTAGCCTAGTGGTTGGGCCAGTGTTGGGCCAGTAACTGAAAGGTTGCTGGTTCGAATCCACAAGCTGACAAGGTAAAAAATCTTGTTCTGCCCCTGAACAAGGCAGTTAACCCACTGTTCCCTGGTACACTGTCATTGTAAATTAAATTTGTTCTTAACTGACTTGCCAGGTTAAAAAATATATACTGCTCAAAATAATAAAGGGAAGACTAAAATAACACATCCTAGATCTGAATGAATGAAATATTCTTCTTAAATACTTTTTTCTTTACATAGATGAATGTGCTGACAACAAAATCACACAAAAAATATCAATGGAAATCAAATTTATCAACCCATGGAGGTCTGGATTTGGAGTCACACTCAAAATTAAAGTGGAAAACCACACTACATGCTGATCCAATTTTGATGTAATCCACGCCCCAAAAACCTTGCTCCCTCAGCATACTGCTCTCGATAATGGATATTAAATGGCCAGTGGAGTCAAAAACATGCTTTTCCTGTGTTTTATATATATTTCCACACCATGAGGTTGGAATAATACTGTGAAATTGTGAAAATGATGATAATGCCCTTTTAGTGTAAGAGCTGTTTGAAAAGACATCACCAGGCAGTAAATTAGTTAATGGACCAATAAGAAAGAGAGTTTCAAACCTCTCTGCGAATAACAGCTAATTTACAGTTTTGCCCTCTTTGCTAAGAAGCAATTTTTGTTTCTTTTTGACCATTTTAATTGAAAACAATCACAGTAAGGTACTTAATTGTTACTCAGAAATGATTGGATATTGATATAAAAACAGCTGCATTGGACTTTTAAAGCCGTGATTATCAGTGAGTTCACAAAGGGTATATAGTCAGACCCAGCCTAGATAAAGCTGTGATTATCAGTGAGTTCACAAAGGGTATAGTCAGACCCAGCCTAGACAAAGCTGTGATTATCAGTGAGTTCACAAAGGGTATAGTCAGACCCAGCCTAGATAAAGCTGTGATTATCAGTGAGTTCACAAAGGGTATAGTCAGACCCAGCCTAGATAAAGCTGTGATTATCACTGAGTTCACAAAGGGTATATAGTTAGACCCAGCCTAGATAAAGCTGTGATTATCAGTGAGTTCACAAAGGGTATAGTCAGACCAGCCTAGATAAAGCTGTGATTATCAGTGAGTTCACAAATGGTATAGTCAGACCCAGCCTAGATAAAGCTGTGCATCATTACATTTTTGTATAGAGCTGACACTATTCTTGAATTATATTATTCTATCTTATTGAGGCCCTGAAGCCCTCTCTCCCTTAACAACCTAACATCTAATCAGACTATTTGTTTGCTGGATCCTAGCTAGATAAGTCTGTTTTCAACAGATTCATCTTACTTACCTGGGAACTTTCCCACTACAAGAGGGAATTGCTTGCTGGAGTTAGGTTAATAAAATAAAATAATGCTAAGCAAAACTTGAATCGTTTTAGACAGGCAGTAGATCCCTAGTGGAGGCTCTGGTTGGAGGTATGATAGCAGCTATAATGGTCTGCTTTATCCTAGTCAAAAGCAGTCAGTACCGGCTATCACAGGGCAGCATAATTTCCACACTGAAAGAGATGTCTTTCTCCTCTGCTGGAGTAGTTGGGCTCTCTGTGGTTCTTTCAGAACCTGCAGCTCCCTTAGCTACCACAGCTTTGCAGCCACTATAGCCACTAGCTCTCATCTCCTATGCCATCCACAGCCTTGTCTCTAGTTCACCCCCTGTACCCAGGCACACCAGCCCATTTTGTCCCCCAGCATTTCTAAGCCTCCGTACTCCCATAGCCTATTAGGGGCTAGAACACCTCCCTGGTTTCATAGCCCCTTGCTTTAGCTCTATGGTCCTTTTAGCGCTCAGCTCCCTATCCCCTGAGCTTCCTACTGCCAGCCTCAGCTACCTATCTCCTGAGCTTCCTACTGCCAGCCTCAGCTCTCTATCCCCTGAGGTTCCTACTGCCAGCCTCAGCTCTCTATCCCCTGAGCTTCCTACTGCCAGCCTCAGCTACCTATCCCCTGAGCTTCCTACTGCCAGCCTCAGCTACCTATCTCCTGAGCTTCCTACTGCCAGCCTCAGCTGCCTATCCCCTCAGCTTCCTACTGCCAGCCTCAGCTACCTATCCCCTGAGCTTCCTACTGCCAGCCTCAGCTACCTATCCCCTGAGCTTCCTACTGCCAGCCTCAGCTACCTATCCCCTGAGCTTCCTACTGCCAGCCTCAGCTACCTATCCCATGAGCTTCCTACTGCCAGCCTCAGCTCCCTATCCCCTGAGCTTCCTACTGCCAGCCTCAGCTCCCTATCCCCTGAGCTTCCTACTGCCAGCCTCAGCTACCTATCCCCTGAGCTTCCTACTGCCATCCTTCAGTTCCATGTGACCAATGGCCACCTCGGCCCAAATTTTTTGGCTCCCAGCTATCCTCCTCAGCCTTCTACCTCCTGCTCAGACAGAGGAGAGAAGAGGTGTCTGACTGTCCATTGTCCTGCTGCAATTACCCTGATTAGAAAATAGGCCACGTCGCTATAGCTCGAAGTCAACCTGAATATGTGGTGTCCACTTTCTAATTAGGTCAGAGATGTTGCCTGTCCTTCAGAGAAGACAAAACGCATTCACACGTGTTGGCGGTTTGGCACAGGGCTGCAAACTATAAAGAAATTGCTCAGCCAAAGTCTCTAATCGACACTGAACCAGAGAGGGAACAAGCTAATATTTTTGGCAAATAAATAATCCATTACAGAAAACAAATGGACGAAATGTCATAAATCTGTAGCTAATTTTCTCTCAGCCAGGTACGAGTGAAAGTTCGTCCCCTTCCAGGTGCCATTTAGTTGAATTTGCACTGATGTGCCAGTCACTCCTCTTCCATCCCAGACTCTGGGTTGAATTGTGGTCTCTAAATGATTACCTGCAGTTCTCCACAGCCTCATTAATTATACATGTAGCGGAGCCAGAGTGTGATTCTAAACTGCAATGGGTGCTGAGCGATGCGCCTGTCACTCAAAGCTCAGACAGTCGGGGAGCGATCACGTCGGCAGCATCAGTCAGCCTTCTCTCCACCAGCCCCTCAGTGCTAAACAGGAGAGTGACGGTATGATGGTGACAGTGTGAAAAATAGCATTTGTTTAACCCTCGTACATTATTCTCGAGATTAGTGTCATCAGGATCAGGGATCAGGGATCATGGGAAGGCAGGGAGGAGAGAGAGCCATGGGAGAAAAATGGGTCCTTGCTATCAATGGGGTTTCCTCGGGACGTTTCCTCGGGACGTTTCCTTGGGACGTTTCCTTGAGACGTCCCAACTCTTACCCCATTGAAGTTGACATTTAAAAGGGTTAAGGTAAGGGATAATGTTAGGGTAAGGGTGGGGGTTAGGTTTAGGGTATGGACGCGACAAGGATCCTGAGATAGCATTAACCCTGTGGTAATGTTCCACTTGAAACAGCCTTTTAAAGTACATTTGTGGTCATTAAGAAAATACAAAAACTAAGAAAATTCTGTATGAAATACACGGCTGTTAGTTTTTCTCCTCATACGTCAAGCCCTTTTCATAAACCTGTCTGTAGTTGTGTGTTTATGTATGAAAGTAATGTATCTTATGATGATGGCAATATCATGAAAGAGTTTGAATAATTGGTTTGTGGTTCCTGCAACAGTAAACACACTCATCTAATAAACTGCACATATTAACACTGTAAATAAGCCATAGTTCATAACCCTTTGGTGATCTCAAGTTGTTTGTATTCATTAGTCAGATTCCAGGACATTCCGTTTGTCTTATGTGCTCTTCTTCCCTCTCCTCATTCTGGTGAGCAGAAGCAACAGTGCAGACAGCATTGTTGACAGCATCGCACCAAGAACGCAAATGATGATTGGTGAAATGGGTCCTTGCTATCAATGGGGTGCAGAAAAAAATTAATCCATGCTTTTGTCACTTCCAGGTTAGACTACTGCAATGCTCTACTTTCCGGCTACCCGGATAAAGCACTAAATAAACTTCAGTTAGTGCTAAATACGGCTGCTAGAATCCTGACTAGAACCAAAAAATTTGATCATATTACTCCAGTGCTAGCCTCTCTACACTGGCTTCCTGTCAAAGCAAGGGCTGATTTCAAGGTTTTACTGCTAACCTACAAAGCATTACATGGGCTTGCTCATACCTATCTCTCTGATTTGGTCCTGCCGTACATACCTACACGTACGCTACAGTCACAAGAAGCAGGCCTCCTAATTGTCCCTAGAATTTTTAAGCAAACAGCTAGAGGCAGGGCTTTCTCCTATAGAGCTCCATTTTTATGGAACGGTCTGCCTACCCATGTCAGAGAAGCAAACTCTGTCTCAACCTTTAAGTCTCTACTGAAGACTCATCTCTTCAGTGGGTCATATGATTGAGTGTAGTCTGGCCCAGGAGTGGGAGGGTGAACGGAAAGGCTCTGGAGCAACGAACTGCCCTTGCTGTCTCTGCCTGGCCGGCTCCCCTCTTTCCACTGGGATTCTCTGCCTCTAACCCTATTACAGGGGCTGAGTCACTGGCTTTACTGGGGCTCTCTCATGCCGTCCCTGGAGGGGGTGCGTCACCTGAGTGGGTTGAGTCACTGATGTGGTCATCCTGTCTGGGTTGCCCCCCCCCCCCCCCCCCCTTGGGTTGTGCCGTGGCGGAGGTCTTTGTGGGCTATACTCAGCCTTGTCTCAGGATGGTAAGTTGGTGGTTGAAGATATCCCTCTAGTGTTGTGGGGGCTGTGCTTTGGCAAAGTGGGTGGGGTTATATCCTTCCTGTTTGGCCCTGTCCGGGGGTGTCCTCGGAGTGGGCCACAGTGTCTCCTGACCCCTCCTGTCTCAGCCTCCAGTATTTATGCTGCAGTAGTTTATGTGTCGGGGGGCTAGGGTCAGTTTGTTATATCTGGAGTACTTCTCCTGTCCTATTCGGTGTCCTGTGTGAATCTAAGTGTGCGTTCTCTAATTCTCTCCTTCTCTCTTTCTCTCTCTCGGAGGACCTGAGCCCTAGGACCATGCCCCAGGACTACCTGACATGATGACTCCTTGCTGTCCCCAGTCCACCTGGCTGTGCTGCTGC
This sequence comes from Oncorhynchus clarkii lewisi, assembly GCF_045791955.1. NCBI lineage: Eukaryota > Metazoa > Chordata > Actinopteri > Salmoniformes > Salmonidae > Oncorhynchus > Oncorhynchus clarkii. The sequence goes on from NC_092167.1 coordinate 9,990,337, forward strand.
TCCAGTTTCAACTGTTCTGCCTTATTATTATTCGACCATGCTGGTCATTTATGAACATTTGAACATCTTGGCCATGTTCTGTTATAATCTCCACCCGGCACAGCCAGAAGAGGACTGGCCATCCCACATATGCTCTCTCTAATTCTCTCTTTCTTTCTCTCTCTCGGAGGACCTGAGCCCTAGCACCATGCCCCAGGAATACCTGACATGATGACTCCTTGCTGTCCCCAGTCCACCTGACTGTGCTGCTGCTCCAGTTTCAACTATTCTGCCTTATTATTATTCGACCATGCTGGTCATTTATGAACATTTGAACATCTTGACCATGTTTTGTTATAATCTCCACCCGGCACAGCCAGAAGAGGACTGGCCACCCCACATAGCCTGGTTCCTCTCTAGGTTTCTTCCTAGGTTTTGGCCTTTCTAGGGAGTTTTTCCTAGCCACCGTGCTTCTACACCTGCATTGCTTGCTGTTTGGGGTTTTAGGCTGGGTTTCTGTACAGCACTTTGAGATATCAGCTGATGTACGAAGGGCTATATAAATACATTTGATTTGATTTGATTTGAAAGATCCATTCTCATTAGACTCTGCCTGACTTTTCCTGAGTTATGAGTGATGTTGTGGAGTGTGAGTTGCATGGTGGGCTCCCCTCAGAAACAGAGCTCCCCCTCTCTCTGCAGCCCCAGAGTGGTACATTACTCTCCCCACCTCTCCCTCCCTCCCATGCCTTGTGGAGCCCTGCTACTGTGAATACAGATGTAATCTTCCAGCTCTGACACATGCTAGATCCCAATCCAACACTGTTATCCCCACAGTCCACCATCCAGCTCCACCTACATAATCCTCTCATTCCCACCCTGTGTTTCTCCCTCCATCCCCTGCATCTGTCCGTCTGTCTGTATGACTAGCCGTCTGTCCAGACACTTCATTATGATGACAGACACCAGGTCGGCAGGCAGAGTTGGAGGAGGGACCAGGGAATGCACGCTGCATACTTTCCTCTCCTCTTAAGTGGTCAAGGACATTGGCCTGGTGTTCTGTTCTGTTCTATAGCCGGCAGGTTGTACTAGCTCTTTCTTTGACATTCAAATGAGGATCATCCCTTAGGAAAGCTGTACAGACCTATCTCTACCCTCCCAATAAGAGCAGATATGAATTCAAAATTACCAGGCCCATCACTACTGTAACTGCAAGACCTGTCAGAATCATTAGGATTTGGCAACTGTATTTTACTGGTACTGCATGCTGATTTTAAATGAAATTCCCTAATTTCCCCCATGTTCTCATCTCTCTGTCTGGCCACCATCGGGGGGAGTGGGGAGGGGGGGTTTATTCCCTAATTGCCCCCATGTTCTCAGCCTTAATCACTTAATTAGGAAGCTAGTCTCTGCAATTCAATTAAAGCTGTGTGATGGCGTTCAGAGCATCAAGCTGACCCCAAAGGCAAGGCAGAGTCCCCAGACAATTAGACTACACTACTGAGTCACCGTGTGAGGCTAAATGGAATTGTTTTATAAGCCTGGTGTGGAACAACTGGATTGGGTGGTCTAATGACGTATGCATTGCAGTGTTCAGTTGAAATATGCTGAGAACATGATCATGTTGTCATATTGATGGAGTCAGATATTCAAGACCATCTGCAGGGATCTGAGTTTGTGTTTTTGAGCTGTAATGGTTTTCAGAATTTGCTTTATCAAGGTTGACAACATGTTTCCATCCACTGTTGAAGCAGGCTCCAGGTCATCTACAAGTCTCTGCTAGGTAAAGCCCCTCCTTATCTCAGCTCACTGGTCACCATAGCAGCACTCACCCGTAGCACGCACTCCAGCAGGTTTATCTCACTGGTCACCCCCAAAGCCAATTCTTCCTTTGGCCGCCTTTCCTTCCAGTTCTCTGCTGCCAATAACTGGAACAAACTGCACAAATCTCTGAAGCTGTTGACTCTTACCTCCCTCACTAGCTTTAAGCACCAGCTGTCATAGCAGCTCACAGATCACTGCACCTGTACATAGCTCATCTGTAAATAGCCCATCCAATCTACCTCATCCCCATACTGTATTTATTTATTTATCTTGCTCCTTTGCACCCCTCTACTTGCACATTCATCTTCTGCACACCCTACCATTCCAGTGTTTAATTGCTATATTGTAATTACTTCGCCACCATGGCCTATTTATTGCCTTACCTCTCTTATCCTACCTCATTTGCACATGCTGTATATAGATTTTACTACTGTGTTATTGATTGTATGTTTGTTCATTCCATGTGTAACTGTGTTGGTGTATGTGTCGAACTGCTTTGCTTTATCTTGGCCAGGTCGCAGATGCAAATGAGAACTTGTTCTCAACTAGCCAACCTGGTTAAATACAGGTGAAATACATTTTTTTTTAATTCACTTTGAAATGGACTGTTTTAAAAGCGTAAGCAGGCATTGAGTAGATGCTCTTGTTTTGAGATCAAAGTGCGAGCCACCAGTGCACATTTGTACATTTGTTCATATTCATTGCTAGTCGGTGAGTTATTAGCCCAGTTATAGATCATTCGTAATCAGCAATATGGGAGTGATTGTGTCACACCCTGATATGTTTCACCTGTCTTTGTGATTGTCTCCACCCACCTCCAGGTTCGCCCATCTTCCCCATAATCCCCTATGTATTTATACCTGTGCTCTCTTTTGCCAGTTCATCTTGTTTGTGAAGTCAAGCAGCGTTTTTGTGTTTGCTCCTGCTTTTCCCAGTCTCTCTTTTTTTCGCCCTCCTGGTTTTTACCCTTGCCTGTCCTGACTCTCAGCCCATCTGCCTGACCACTCTGCCAGCCCCTGAGCCTGCCTGCCGTCCTGTACTGTTGCCCCACCTCTGGTTTACTGACCCCTGCCTGCCTTGACCTGTCTATTGCCTGCCCTTGTTGGACTATTAAACCATTGTTAATTCGACTTTGTCTGTATCTGGGTCTTACCTTCATACTGTAATGAACACGATGGGAGACAGAGAGCTGATTTCAAGCACAGGGCGCAGCAGGTGTTTGTTTGTAAAGGACCACAGGATGGTAGCTGGGTCCAGGGGCAGGCAGAAGGTCATACACAGCGGTCCGAAAAGGCTGATAACGAAGTCTGGGAGATCAGACACGAGGTTGATAACAGGAAATCCGATAGGCAAAAGTACAGGCAGGGAACAGGCAAAACGGCATCGTTAGTGAGGATGGCCAAAACTATGATACACAAGAGAACACATACGGGAAAAAAACAGCGCTCTGAATGAAAATGTGTATCAAAACAAACAACATCTCACAATGATGGGGTGCAATGAACTGAACTAAACAGTGTGTGTAAATTACATACAGGTGTGTGAACAGAATTCAGAATTCAGGTGATTGGGATCTGGAGAGTGAGCTGCGTTCAGGGGATCTAGGGTGTTTGAGAGTGTGAGTTGGAAGCAGACGTTACACATACCTGATAGATTGCTTCCTGCAAGAGCACAAAACGTGTGCATTTCTAGACATCTTTGAAAAGTGAGTCAGGTAAAGAGCTTTTTTTTTGTCTGAAAGGGGCAGTGGTGTATTTTGAGACAAGCTTGGATAAGCTAAGTAGACAATAGATAGAGGATAGCATCATTTATCTGATTCTCTGTAATAATGGTATGGGAATAATTATGCATTTTATTTTGTGAAGTGGTTTCTTGCATCAAACAACACAACACTATTTTCAGTCAGCTCCTTTTCTGAAGGACATGTGGATAAACAGGTTAATGTCAAGCCCTGCATGTTTTTATCAAAAGTCACATGGAATGTAGGCCTGCATTGAACACCACACATTGGCTGCTACTGTGGGCTGAATGACAGAATATCTATTTCCATGTTAATGGAATAAACTAGACGAGGTACGATCACGAATATCCTACCAACGGGAGATCAAAAACTGTAATGTCCTATGTTTCACGGAATCGTGGCTGAATGACGACATGGATATTCAGCTAGCGGGATACACACTGCACCGGCAGGATAGAACAGCACACTCCGGTAAGACGAGGGGGGCGGTCTGTGCATATTTGTAAACAAAAGCTGGTGCACAAAATCTAAGGAAGTCTCAAGAGTATATTGCGATAAACTGCAGGCCACACTACCTGCCTAGAGCGTTTTCAGCTATACTTTTCGTGGCTGTTTATTTACCACCACAGACAGATGCTGGCACTAAGACCGCACTCAGTCAGCTGTATAAGGAAATAAGCAAACAGGAAACCACTCAACCAGAGGCGACTCTCCTAGTAGCCAGAGACTTTTAATGCAGGGAAACTTAAATCAGTCCTACCAAATCTCTATCAACATGTTAAATGTGCAATCAGAGGGAAAAAAAACTCTAGATCACCTGTACTCCACACACAGAGATGCGTACAAAGCTCTCCCTCGCTGTAACGCCCCGACCTTAGTTATCTTTGTTTTCTTTATTATTTGGTTAGGTCAGGATGTGATGAGGGTGGTTTGTGTAGTTTTTGTATTGTCTAGGGGTTTTTCTATGTTTATGGGGGTTTTCTAGTCCGGGTGTTTTTATGTCAATGGTTGCCTAGATTGGTTCTCAATCAGAGGCAGCTGTTTATCTTTGTCTCTGATTGGGGACCATATTTAGGTAGCCATATTCCTTGGATAGTTTGTGGGTTGTTATTCTATGTTTAGTTGCCTGTTTGCACTAGTCATATAGCTTCACAGTTTGTTTTGTATAGTTTTGTTCAGTGTTCGTTCTTTTCATTAAACGAGTTATGTATGCTTATCACACTGCGCCTTGGTCTCCTCATTATGACGACCGTGACACTCGCCCTCCCTTTGGTAAATCCGACCACAACTCTATCTTCCTGATTGCTGCTTACAAGCAAAAATCCGGTCTATAAAAAAATGGTCAGATGAAGCAGATGCTAAACTACAGGACTGCTTTGCTATCACAGGCTGGAACATGTTTCGGGAATCTTCCGATGACATTGAGGAATACACCACATCAGTCACTGGCTTAATAACGACTTATGGAGGTGGTCCCTGCACAGGGACAGCTCAGCAGAAATTTCAGAGCGCCACCCATAGTACTCGAGTATAGTACTCAATAAATCTCAAACTTTCATAAAAATACACATGCAAGGTACTGAATTAAAGCTACACTCGTTGTGAATCTAGCCACCAAGTCAGATTTGTAAAATGCTTTTCGGCGAAAGCATGAGAAGCTATTATCTGATAGCATGCACCCCCCCAAAATACCAGCACGACACGTAAACAACAGATTTTGCGGTAGCCGGCGCTACCCAAAACGCAGAAATAAAATATAAAACATTCATTACCTTGGACGAGCTTCTTTGTTGGCACTCCTATATGTCCCATAAACATCACAATTGGGTCTTTTTCCCGATTAAATCCGTCATCTGTGCTGCGAAAAGCCCATTTACAAAACGCAACATCACTTTTTAAAATTACAAAAGTCGCCTATAAACTTTTACAAATCACTTCAAACGACTTTTCTAAACCAACTTTAGTTATTAATAAACGTTAATGATGTATCAAATTGATCACGGGGCGATCTGTATTCGATAGCAGCAAGTCTGGAAATCATCGTCCATTTTTTCAGTTTCACAACATACTGTGGTGCGCCTCAAGAAAGGAGGGGTCTATTCGTGTTGTAACCAAGGATAAATGATTCAGATATTGATAGTAATGGCAACATCGTGTGGAAGCTGTAGGCGTTTACAGGGGATTCACATATATTTTCTGTCGTCTTAAGCAATACATTGAATGGCGGACGAATATTTTTTTTGTGTTTTTGGTAAACAGTTTTACCAGGGATTTTTACTCCTAAACACGTTCTGTTATAGCCATAGACCCGATTTAACCAGTTTTAGAGACTTCAGAGTGTTTTCTATACACACATACTTATCATATGCATATACTACATTCCTGGCATGAGTAGCAGGACTTTGAAATGTTGCGCGATTTTTTACAAAAAGCTGCGAAAATTCGCATCATCCATAACAGGTTTTAATCAATTAGTGCATTGAGGACGTCGTCCCCACAGTGACTCTACGTACATATCCCAACCAGAAGCCATGGCTTACAGGCAACATTACAGGCAGATATCCCGCTATGCCCTGCGACGAACCATCAAACAGGCAAAGAGTCAATACAGGGCTAAGACTGAATCATTCTACACCGGCTCCGAAACTCGTCGGACGTGGCAGGGCTTGCAAACTATTACAGACTACAAAGGGAAGCACAGCCGCGAGCTGCCCAGTGACACGAGCCTACCAGACGAGCTAAATCACTTCTATGCTCATTTCGAGGCAAGTAACACTGAGGCATGCATGAGAGCATCAGCTGTTCCGGACGACTGTGTGATCACGCTCTCCGTAGCCGACGTGAGTAAGACCTTTAAACAGGTCAACATACACAAGGCTGCGGGGCCAGACGGATTACCAGGACGTGTGCTCCGGGCATGTGCTGACCAACTGGCAGGTGTCTTCACTGACATTTTCAACATGTCCCTGATTGAGTCTGTAACACCAACATGCTTCAAGCAGACCACCATAGTCCCTGTGCCCAAGAACACAAAGGCAACCTGCCTAAATGACTACAGACCCGTAGCACTCACGTCCGTAGCCATGAAGTGCTTTCAAAGGCTGGTAATGGCTCACATCAACATCATTATCCCATAAACCCTAGACCCACTCCAATTTGCATACCACCCAAACAGATCCACAGATGATGCAATCTCTATTACACTCCACACTGCCCTTTCCCACCTGGACAAAAGGAACACCTATGTGAGAATGCTGTTCATTGACTACAGCTCAGCGTTCAACACCATAGTACCCTCAAAGCTCATCACCAAGCTAAGGATCCTGGGATTAAACACCTCCCTCTGCAACTGGATCCTGGACTTCCTGACAGGCCGCCCCCAGGTGGTGAGGTTAGGTAGCAACACATCTGCCACGCTGATCCTCAACACTGGAGCTCCCCAGGGGTGCGTGCTCAGTCCTCTCCTGTACTCCCTGTTCACCAACGACTGCATGGCCAGGCACGACTCCAACACCATCAATACGTTTGCTGACGACACAACAGTGGTAGGCCTGATCACAGACAACGACGAGACAGCCTATAGGGAGGAGGTCAGAGACCTGGCCGGGTGGTGCCAGAATAACAACCTATCCCTCAACGTAGCCAAGACTAGGGAGATGATTGTGGACTACAGGAAAAGAAGCACCGAGCACGTCCCCATTCTCATCGAAGGGGCTGTAGTGGAGCAGGTTGAGAGCTTCAAATTCCTTGGTGTCCACATCAACAACAAACTAGATTGGTCCGAACACACCAAGACAGTCGTGAAGAGGGCACGACAAAGCCTATTCCCCCTCAAGAAACTAAAAACATTTGGCATGGGTCCTGAGATCCTCAAAATGTTCTACAGCTGCAACATCGAGAGCATGGTTGCATCACTGCCTGGTACGGCAATTGCTCGGCCTCCGACCGCAAGGCACTTTAGAGGTTAGTACGTACGGCCCATGACATCACTGGGGCAAAGCTGCCTGCCATCCAGGACCTCTACACCAGGCGGTGTCAGAGGAAGGCCCTAAAAATTGTCAAAGACCCCAGCCACCCCAGTCATAGACTGTTCTCTCTACTACCGCATGGCAAGCGGTACCGGAGTGCCAAGTCTAGGACAAAAAGGCTTCTCAACAGTTTTTACCCCCAAGCCATAAGGTTACCCGGGCTATCTGCATTGTGTCCCACCACCCGACAACCCCTCTTTTTACTGTAACGATACCTACATGTACATACATGTACATACCTCAATAAGCCTGACTAACAGTCTGTATATAGTCTTGCTACTCTTTAATTCAAATGTCTTTTTAATGTTGTTTTATTTATTTATTTGCCTAAAAAAACACATACCTTTTTTTTCTCGCACCATTGGTTAGAGCTTGTAAGTAAGCATTTCACTGTAAGGTCTACCTACACCTGTTGTATTCGGTGCACGTGACAAATAAACTTTGATTTGATTTAATGCATTTTCTCCATTGTTTTTGACGGTAGGCCACTCTAGTATGCCTACATTATAATCAAATAGCCACAGTAGTCTAATTGACCACTCTTAAAACTAACTTAAAGTGGGTACAGCCTCAGTGTTCACAGTAAACGTGTGTCAGAAGTTGCACAGAATTTTCACAACATTCAAGTTTGCGCTCAGCAGACCTGAAATTTGCTCAGTGACGTAAAACAACTGAGGGAACATCTTTTAACTGGATGGATGACGAAACAAACAATCTCAAAAGCGGGAATCTGTGAACTGAAGTCAATATATACTCAATGAACCTGATCTGAACAGAACATTATTTTCAACACACCTGTCTCAAGGCAAGTCACAAAGACTCTCATAAACCCATCTATTAGCAGTAAGCATGTAGTCACTGAATCCAAGAGAGCGTCTGTCAATTCTCCTTACATTTTTTGCATGTTTAACAAGGTACAGTTATTAACATGGTAATTCACAGGTGACTTTCAAATGTGTAATTACACAACATTAGTTACATAGTGTAACAAGAAAATGTGTCATAGCATCAATAATTACACATGTGGAATAACCTTCGACCAGTGGATGTGTGATTACACATTCCTTGTTCCAATTGTGTAATAACTGAAAGCTATTAGCTCTACAGCCTTATTACCACATAATGATATAGTAACATGTAATTACTATGTTGTTACTAGTTATTAATGTGTAGTTATATAGTAATAGGGCAACTTAATGTAAAGTGTTACTCAAATTCATTAAAACCCCCAGGTTTTACGGGTTAAGACTCTGAATGCCCTCATCCTAATCCTTTTGGTATTCAGGCAGCACATAATGGAAGCAACCAGATTTGGGGAGGGCAATCAGTGAGTCTAAATTGAGAAATGGAGGGGCCGTGCCTTCAACCTCCTGGTGCATTGTTTACACGCCACCTAATTTAAAAGGAAATTGAATGCATAATTGCCTGTACATCTGGGGCATCGCCTTGATAATTGAGAGGAGCGAGAGATGGTGTGATGTCGGGAGAGGAGGAAAGGAGGAGTGCAGGCTTCTTCTCTTATTTTGTGTGGAGATCAACCAGACAGTTTCCCAGGGGTAGAGGAGAATAGAAACAACCAACTTTTCTCCAGTGTCCTTGTGCTCCCTCAGTGAGTGTCCCCCCTCTGTTTCTCTCACCCTTTGTTTGGTTCCTGTCGTCCAAGTGTCGAAGCAACAAGTTGAATCCTTTGCCATTGTAGCTGTTGGGGAGATAATGAACAGGCTAATTAAGGAGCGTCATTAGTGTGGATTGTAATTCTCTTACTCCATCTGCTCATTAGCTGTCAATATTGTTAATTAGTGGCGTTAGGAGTAACAAACATCTGAGGTGGAGCAGCGTCAAGTTTCCTGCTTTGCTCTGCCTCTTTCCTGTACTGTGGCCGTGGCTCCATTCATTGTAGCCTGAGAATGGCCAAAGGCTTAGCTTTAAGAATGTGTGTGTGGTAGCGATGGTACTGTGGTGTACTTATAACTGACTTTTCTAGCTAAATAAAGGTTAAATATTATTTTTTTTAAATAGGCCACTGAGGTCAGCTAGGGTCACGTTACTTCCTGTGAAACTGACCGCTAACATCAACATATTTAACACAGGGAGTAAGTAGCCCAGGTTCTGTTAGCTACGGTATAGGACCGGTCACGGGTTACATTGGACTCTGTTCTATCCTCCTGGGATGACAGGCTCAGTCATTAGATAGCTATTGTTGAGACGGCCACTCCCCTCACCTCGGGTTGAGTGTGTCTCGCTGATTTCCACAGAGTCTTTTCACTTCCTCCTGAAAACCAAGTGTCCTCCAGTTAAGTTGAGAAGAATGGCCTTTTAATTTGTGCCATTTTGCACGTTGCTGATGATCTTGTATTTCAAACCTGTTTGAAACCTCCTGAAAAAGAAGAGTCCCAGGCAAAAATGGAGAGGAGTTTATTTATTTAATTTGTCATTAATCATGCTGGACTAAATGATACGGCGGCGTGCGGCAATTAATCAAAGACAAGGGCAGCAACATCTTTCAGTTGTTTATTGTGCACTATTGGCACTATTTTTCTATTCTTTAAATTAGGAATGGGTTGGCTTCGGAGTCAAAACTAAGAGGCTTGGTGTGTGTGTGTGTGTGTGGAATATAGGATGAGTGTTTTAATTACAATGCAGAGGCCTGCGTGTCTTCCGTCCACAGTAATCCTCTCTGATTTATGAAGGCAACAGAGAGGAGACACTAGATTGTTTTCATCTGGTTTCTTCTGACCGGGGAGGGGGAAGAGTCGGTTCATCTGTTGATTAATTTCTTCTTCTGCATTTCCTGCATGCGGGGAGAGAAGACTGTGTCGGACATGCTCCAGTGAGTCTGGAGAGAAGAGAGAGAGAGAGAGATGTCTTTTATAATGGAGAGAAGACAGAAAAAAGAGGAAGAGCGAGATGACATTGAGTTTGGTGGAATCTGCACAATAAAAAAAAACGTTGATTTCAACTCGTCCTTGGTTCGTATTCATTCAGCGTCAGAGGGCTCGATAGACACGCTGTTGTTGTAGCTAATTTAATTGATTTGATTGACAGCTACTGCACTCGCTGTGGTTATTTTCAAATGGAATACACAGAACAATGAACATGCACATTACAGTATAGACTATATTTCTTTTTTACTAGTGTCTTTGCACTTAATATATGCAGGGAGAAGCAAGAGACAACTGTCTGCTGAGCCAAATACCGAGCTGAGATTATAGGACCAATGGCAGACAGGAATGATTACTGAGGTTAAATGACCTCATATTCTCCCAAAGACTATTTATCTACTTCCCTCTCTGAGGAGAACCATCACCTCTATTTAGTTTCTCCTTGGGGTAGAGCATTGTGTGGGCTAGCTGCCACTTGCCAGGTCTTAATCAGTGGGACTTCGCCTGCGGTGGCTGTGAAAAATGGTTGTGCCTCTGCAGGTAAAGTGATTGGAAAAAGGCAGCCATTTTGTGCTCCTGGGGCAGGAGGACCCGAGCTTGTAGGTCGCTCCTCTCTCTATGAGGAAATTAATAAAACACTCCTCTGTATTTAAAGATGTGGAGAAAATAGTTGTTCCTTTTTTTCTGAAACGAAGTTCAAGCAAGATTTACGAAGACTCAATGATTAACAAATGATTTCTGACTGACTGCAGAGGAACTCAATGTAATTCACGTGGCAGTACCATGTTATTGGAATGTCTCCGTATTTCTCTGACAGATATTTCAGCAGTACCACAGCTGCCACACCAGCCATGAAATGAAGTGGTTGATTCAGAAAGTAATTCTGGCCTCTTGGTTTATTTCCTTTTTCTTCAATGAATTTCCTTTGCCTCTGTAGACGGAGAGAGTGCTCTTTCACTCATCGGAGGTGTGCAGAGGACCCTCATTAATTATTCCCCCCGGAGACGCAGCCGGCCGACCGCGGCCGTTAATCCAGCTGCTGGAGTCTGTAGCTCGACTCAACTCCCCCCTAACTCTCCCTTTGTTTGTTGCATTTTATTCATGTCCCCTTTGCTTATCTCCTCCAGTGGCAAAGCCATTTGTTTTATCCAAAGCAATTTTGGGTTTTATTGCAGTGTGATTGTGGCACAGTGAGGTCCTGTCGGAGCACCGATAAATGTGGAGGACGCCGACAGCCGGTACTCCCACCCATCCGGCCAGTCACCCACCCACAGGCAGGGGAGTCCAGACACCAGCTTATGGTCTTCCTGTGTGATGTACTGTACACAGATATTGAGCTGTCAAATAAATACAACTAACACAACACAAACAGTGTAACAGGAAATGATGACGAAAATAGAGCCGCAGTCCATTGCATTCATTGCAGGTGTCTTATTCCCGACACAGTGTTCTTACAGTGTAAACATTTGAGTGTTATATTCTCTTCAGTGGCACAATTCACTCCGTTTCTCTCAAGCTTTTCCTCTTTTCTGAAATACAGGGCTCTTTTCCTTTCATAAGGAGGAGATTGCAGCCATCCATATTGATTTCGCTCAGCTCAATTGCAGATGATTGCGTACATTTCCATTTTAGATGTGCATAGATAATGATCTCTGTCAGCTAATCTAACGTTATCACCCACCCCCAGAAAAGTTTAACGGTTGATTCCTGACAGAGGCTTTGAGTAGATCAGTAGGCATATTACTGAAGACGCCTGGGTCTCCTTAAAAAAGTTTCTAGCCTCTTGAAACATTGATGGGCTAATGTCTGTTGAGGGAAGAAATATTGTACATTAAATATTAATTGAAATCTTAATTTCACTGTTGATGTGTCACAGCTAGTGTTGGGGAGTTATAGTAATAATATTACTTTTTGCGGCAACGAGTAATATGACGGAGTACTGTTCTAATTTGAGTAATAATATTACAGTTACTGATCAGATAGGTCTCCGTTACTTTTTTACTTTTATCATAATTTCCTTCCTATTACAGTTATAGATCCAAATAAATATTTGTGATGGTTATTATTCCCTCTGCTGACGCAATATTAAATCCTCCCGCCCCAGATTCTAATTGTTTTTGTCTTTAGTCCTTTCACCAAGTTCCTGTTTACGTACACACTATTACTACGAACTGTTTTATTGGAGAGATGAAATCTAGAACATGGAGAGTCAGAAGTCTAGAACATTGAGTTTCTCAGGACGGAAGTACTTTGATTTGGTAGAAGGACAACATCACAATAATATAACTGTAGAATGTAAACTGTGTCCAGGAGAGAAACATCTCTCCACTGCTAGAAATACAACTTCCAATCTCTTGAAGAACCTGCAAAAGCAACACGCCAAGACAAAACTCGTAGCGAAAGACCCCAGAGGCCTGACCACTGCTGCTGTAGGCCTACCTCAACCAAACAACCAAGGCTGGAGCCCAGGGGGATACTTGTACAGGCCTACATACTGTAACCTTGACATTATTTACAATGAGTGAGGACGCTCAATGTTTTGGTGTAACGCAAAAGTGCTATATCCAGTAGTGTAACTAATTACTTTTCCCAGGGAGTAATTTGTAATTTGTTACTTTTGATTGAAGTAACAACCCCAACACTGGTCACAGCTACTGTAATGTTGATGACCAATACAGATCCCTCAAATATATTATGGGCCTGCTCAAAATCCTATTCTTGCTGAAACATTACATTTTACTAATGTTAAATCAGCTTAAAACCCTATAATCTGTTAGATTACGCGGGGTACGTCATGTTTCTATCTACCTATTGCTCAATAATAAGTAGTGAACATTCGCTCACAGAGTTGCATCAGAAACTCTAACTTTATACATTCAAGCAGAACCAATATTAGATCTTCTTATAATAAGGATCAGTGGGTCCTCATCATCCTTCCTCATAAGGACATTCTATGCACAGCTTTAACAACAGATGTCAGAAGTCATTATTTCTGGGGTGACTGGAGTTTACCTGATGAAATGTTGACTCAGCCTTACTTGTAGAAATGTGTTATTTATGATCCGCAATACAATGCAAAGACCAAATCATAGAGATTATGTTTAAGGAAATCATAACCATAACCACTCATCAGCAAAATCATTGTCAGTGCTGTTGTCATTTATTTAGTCATCGTTGTCATCGTTATCATCATCATCATTATCATGCTCGTCGTCGTCGTCATTGTCATCATCATCATCGTTGTTGTCACCATGACATAAGCATAATCAGATGATACCTTGGTAAAATACCAGTCCCCTTTTCCCCAACCTAATACAATTGTGGTCACAGACATATAGGATGCCCCCATCTCAAAAACAACACACAGATTACACATAAATGCAATATGGATACCACTGTGACCCAACTACAGCTCATAGTCATCCCCAGTTTACAATTGGCTCATTCATCCCCCTCGTCTCCCCTGTAACCATTCCCCAGGTTGTTGCTGCAAATGAGAACCTGTTCTCAGTCAACTTACCTGGTAAAATAACGGATAAATAAATAAATAAATAGACCCAAGTACATATGTATATATTCTTAGACGGATAGAGACCCTATATACTACATGATCATGTACCACATCCCACACTGTAAAAAAAATATGTTGTTGTAAGCTTTACAGTAATGTACTGTTAAACCAAAGTTTCTTTGGAATTTACGGTAACATACTGTACTTTTTAATTAATTTTTACAGTTACTGCCAGTAAGTTATTTTTTTTTACATTGCAGCAGTTCACTCTCATTCAGGTGAAAATGGCTTAATATGCAAGGTAGGGTCTTATCTGCCTCCTTGGTGACCTGCACTCACCCTCCAACCTCAATATGCAGAGCAGCCTCCTCCTTCCCATTCCTACCTGCTCAATATCACCTAACCCTCACAGGGAGAGCTAGTAGGTTGAACACTGTCAGCACACACAGGAGTTCAGGAGATCTCTGCTCTTTGAGGTTTTGCAGGCTAAGTCCTGTTTTTATCATTACCATGGTAATGTGATTGAATAAAAACAGAGATTGCTACAGTAGGCAGTTAAGGAGTGTACAGTCCTTCCCTTCATGGTGGAGGTTGGCCTAGCCATTCTACTAATGATGGCAAACCAGTAGTGTGCGTTGTGAGTTAATTTATATTCCCCATATCCACCCCATTTATACACATGTCTAGCCCTCAGAGAAAAGCAGGGCATCGTGTGCTAAGTCTAGAGGACTGTGTAATCACGCAGTAAGCATGTCCAATTGTGATCAATGGAACTATTGATCAAGTGTGTTGTGAGGTTGCAATGCCTTGGGACCCTGTGGTTTGACCTCTGCGGGGAACTTTCTGTTGTTCAGATCTGAAGACTCGTGTCCTCTGCAGCAGGGCCTCGGGGCCTCAGGGCTTACTGCCTCCTGGAGAGAGGTGCTCGAGATCCCAACAGATCCACAAACCGGTAAACCGACACAGACAGACACATGCTGTCATAGAGCATAGAATGTACACACTGCACTGTCCTCTGGAATATAACGGTATATGAATCAACGTAACTGGAGGAGAGAGACAGATAGCTTTTACATGAAGGAAACCTCGTGGGGATATCACTGATGAACAAAACAGAGGATGAATGCTTTGAAGATTGCAGTTCAGCAGTCATGGATTATTATATATTGGTATGCATGAGGAAATGACCCGAGGTACTTTTGCAGATTAAAATAATTAAAGTTGGGATGGGATCTGCATGATAGTAGCAAAGATTTTCATTTATATTGCATGAAGACAAAAAATACATGTCTGTCAGTATGAATGTAATCTGATTGTATTTGCTTTTTCAAACCTATTTATTCTAGTGATGTTGTTGTGCAGAGTATGATGCCTAGCGTGTTGACATTGGTGTTTTATATCCTGACCTAGTGGTCTCTTCTGCTAATCAACATATTCACACAGACCCCGTCACACATGGAACAGCGCCCGGAGAGGAGAGAGGTGGCACCCTGGTTCAGTCTCTGGGAGACAAAGAAAGGAAAGTGACAGATGAATTCTGCCTGAGCAGCAGAGGACAAGGTTGATATCAACGGTGAAACTAGTTTTCAGGGTCCAACTGTTGTTTTTTTCTGCAATCTGGTTCGTTGTCCCCTGGGCGCCTGTGGCTGACAGTCTGTTCCAGACATGTTTTTGCATCGCTCTGCACCTGGACAGGGACATACCGCAGGCCAGAGAGGGGGGAGAGGAGCGGAGGTGCAACCCTGTGATCCAAATCTGTGAGCTCTTGGGGCCTGCGGCTCACATTCTGCATTTGGTGTGACAGTGTGTCTTTCAGGGGCATAGTAAACACTCAACACTTCTTCTTCTTCAGTTAACTAAATCCAAACTTCTTTTTTATGCTATTCAGCAGAATTATGTTGAACAACCCCAACTCCCTTGTGACAAATCACAAATGCTATTTATTTACCAACATTTTATTTATGATGATTCCTGAACATTACAGTCTCAGGTTGATGCTAATCATTGACCTGAATGACCTCAGATCACATCCTACTGTAGTATTGATCTGATGATTAAAAAAAATATATAAGATGAGGTCATTGCTGATGGTGTATCACTGCATTGTATCGGGGTACAAACCAAATTAACACGGGGGGGGGGGGGGGCTCACTATTCTGGGTTTAATCAATCACCCCCGCATGAATCAGGGGCGGGAGGAGGAGAGTCAGGTGGAGGAGGGGTTGGGATGTGGGATGTTGGCTGGGGAAGGAAGGAATTCCCCTTCAGGGGCGGGAGGAGGAGGGTCAGGTGGAGAAGGGGTTGGGATGTGGGATGTTGGCTGGGGAAGGAAGGAATTCCCCTTCAGGGGCGGGAGGAGGAGGGTCAGGTGGAGGAGTGGTTGGGATGTGGGATGTTGGCTGGGGAAGGAAGGAATTCCCCTTCAGGGGCGGGAGGAGGAGGGTCAGGTGGAGGAGGGGTTGGGATGTGGGATGTTGGCTGGGCAAGGAAGGAATTCCCCTTCAGGGGCGGGAGGAGGAGGGTCAGGTGGAGGAGGGGTTGGGATGTGGGATGTTGGCTGGGGAAGGAAGAAATTCCCCTTCGGGGGCTGGTGCGGAACCGGACTGTTTTTCACCGCTCTGTGCGCGGCTCATTCATTCATTAGGCAGCAAGACGGGGGTGTTATGGTGGTGGGTCTGCCACGCTGGCGCTGCCTCATTACTCTCCCAAGGCTGGCAGGAGCGTACCACGGTGTGGAATATCTAACACCCCCTCCACTGTCCCCAACCCTGCCAGGGAGTGATGTGAGCTCAACATGTTGGAGTGTCTGCTCATTATTGCAGTATCATCATAACTCAGCCAAGGACGTTGTGTGTGGAGGAGAACGGGATAAGTGAGGTAGAGCTAGGGAGGGGTTTCAAATCCCCACGAAGGGACGTGGGAGGTATTTCTCTGATTGAGATACTAATAGCCTTGGAAGATAGAAACCTCCTCTCTCTCTATCTCTCTTTTTAACTGCCTGTTATAGCATAGGGATTAAATATTATTCTTCCCTCCAAGTGCATCTACAAAATATTGAAATCCAGTGAACAGTTGACTTAGCTTTGTACAGTACCTATTAAGAGCTTCTTTTTAGATGAAGGACCAGGGCTTTGTCCCAAATGGCACCCTACTCAGAATGGGGCTCTGCACTAAATGGGGAATAGGGAAGGATCTGCCATTTAGGAGGCACCCAGTGCTGTTGAATGTAATCACCCCGTATTGATCAGAGAGGACAAAGGCCAGGTTATTACTGGTCTATGAGTGTGTCAATGCTCCTACCCATTTGACTGTGATGCATTACTTCCATTTACATGGCTGAAATGTCCCCAGCAGAAACACCTCACCTTTACCTAATTACTGTCATTTCCCCTTGTTTGAAGCCAGGCAATTATTCCACTTCCTTGTATCTTCCTATCTCTCACTTTGGATTAGAATCATTTCCCCCGCTTTACGCTGTTTCGAGGGATATCTGCAACCACACCACAGAACGACCCGCTGTCGTTGTTATTAACGGTTGCATGTGCACACCTTGAAGTGCCTCATAATAATAAAATAGGACAGGGGCTCCTTCACTTTAGAAACATCAGTACAGGATTGCTTCAATCTCACTAATTCCTGAAGCCACAATACATGTTTTATCTGTGTTCCATTTATACTATCACAATTTACTAACAAGATTCTTATCCCATGTTGTTCTCTACTCTCCCCAATAGGCACTTCAGGGTTGTTTTTTTCTTTCCAGCTTTTCTTGGTGATGGGTGCGTTATGCCTGCTCTAGCAGCCCGTAGAGACCAGACTGTGATGGGTGCAGATGTTGGAGATGAGGGGCGATGAGGGGAGATGAGGAGGAGGAGGAGGTGCAGTGTGGTGCTGGAGGATCATGTGTTGATAGCTGACATGTCTGTTTTCAGATGGGGAGAGCCGATGCCCTATGCCTCCCTTGGGGGAAATCTGGGCTGTTTCCATCTCACACATTTCTTCCGGCTTTCACTGTCTTCCTCACACGCACACACACACAACACACACAACACACACAGACACTGCATCATCCCAGATGCAAGAGCCAGATTGACTTATTTCATGATGGGCTTCTAATCCAGCATTATCTATTGATTTCGAGGATTTTTTATCTCCCACCAAAGCAGTTATGATTTATCTGCTGGAGCCACAGTGATAAATGTTCTTCAGAGTAAAAACAGTATTTGTGTAATTGGATCATTCTTCGTCCCGCTCCCCATAACTCCTCTGTCTGTTCCTTGGTAGAGTTATGAGCGCTCATGGCAGGTAATGTATTTCATTACACGCCAGGCTAGTTTTAAATATAGAAAATGGGTGGGATGGGACCAGTCCAGCCTGAGGCCATTTTCTCGGCTGGTCCCTGAAGGTGCATCCAATATTGATTGCTATGGAGCGGAGTGTTATATCCCCACAGAGCAGGATGTGTAGGCAGCAGGAGAGACGCTGCTGCTTGTTTCCTGGCCAGATTTAGACTGCCAAGCAACACTAGTGATGACAGACTACTGGTGGAGGAGCCATGGATTTACAGTGAGCTGCAGCTTCACAGCTTGGGCTGCTAAAGCCCCCAAGCTGTCTGCAGAGCGGAAAGGCAAAACAGAGACTAGGCGCTCTCTTTCTCTCTCTCTCTCTTAACCCCCCCACCCCCCCCTCCTGCCATGAAACATTTAGAGGTGCCCTGAGCCTCATCATGTCAACATGTGAGCATTGATTAAGGCTGAGAAGATGTATGCAAGGGGGAGGAGAGAGTAAAGGAAATGCTCAATTGTTCTGTGTTTACCACCTGTTATGCAAGTAGGTTGTGTTTCCATCTACTGTGGGACAGGAACACAGCATCCATGATAGGAGAGGACTGTCTCCAAAGAAAGTAGAGAATTCAGAACAGCAAATATCTGTCACTGAAATCCTGCTGCCTAAGGAATGAATTTCCATTCAGATTGTGACCAGAGAAATATGGGTATTTATTCGGCACTCTAACTCGCTGAATGATGAAGAAGTTTTGCCCAGTGATGCTCTTGCCTAGATTCACGTCAAAAGTGTCCTACTTTGCATTCTGGGTGTAAGGTCTGGCTTCATCTGAATTTCACTTTGAGCTCTGATGAATCTGCTGAACGGTTTTTCTCCCTATAAAGGGATGTCTGATTAAATGAAAGGCGTCTGATTCTCAGAACAGTGGTGGTTTGGCAGCCCAAGTATGATTCATCGTCATAATCTCCATTGCACAGCGAGCGATTTTTGTAATCAACACATTTCAATTGAAAAAGATGTGAATCATTCTCTCTCATATGTGCCTAATCAAGAGGGGAAAGCAGCAAATGAAACAAGCTGGTTAGGACTGCGTGGCTCATCAGACAGGTCTGAGCGTGGTGTGAGAATATGGGTGTACACAATGGGAAAGTTATGCCTCTACTTACTATAGAACATTGTTTCTCAAGCCTTTACTTATTTCTGGGGGGTTTTCCCAAGCCTTGATTCGTGGAATTTATGATTATTTGAATATGGTGTGTTAGTGCTGGGGTAGACACAGGAAGAGGCGAAGTGGGATGGTCCACTCCCGTTGAAATCTGTCCACAAAGACAGCAATAAGCAGAGCGATAAGCAGAACACCTGCCTTCCAGCCTTTGGGACAACTCCCATTGTTCGGGTGGAGACTAGACCATTTCATCATTATATACAGTATATCTGGCGTCCCCCAGGAATGGAATGGGATTGTTACATGAAAAAAACCACTCAAAACGCTGCATGTGTCCAACCCTGGTAAATGTTTTCACCTGGAACTGATCATCAATGCTGACAGAGGAGCAAGAATGTGCATGAAGGGTTTTTTCAGGTGAACTGCTACAGTACACAGATACTGAAGCTGACTCAAGCGTAATGCATCAAAGTAAGGAAATAAAACTGTTTGGTCAGCAAGAATAAAACGTCCCTAATGTTCTGCATTATTTTTCCACCCCTTATCTCTAAGGTGTTGACGCTGGGCAATTTCAGTTATTCACCACCGAGGAGCGAGGAGGATGTGAGGAATACCAACCTCATCTGATACTCAGTCTGGCTGCATTCCATACAGGTAATTACAATTATGCTAATCAACTGCACCATTTGGCCCGGAACAAACACACACACCTTCTATATAAACACACACCACATACAGACACGCCCACTTGCACTCACACATGGTTTGGTATGTCACTCTCTAAATCTGTTACAGTTAATAGTTATCGTTCCAAATTTGTAATCAGTAAAGTAACTTTGATTAATCAAACTCAGTAACGTAATCTGATTACTTTGTTACTTTTGGATTATGTTCCCCTGAAGAGGCATTAGAAGAAGACAAACAGGATCCATTGAACACATTTGGTGTCATAGTAGTCTCTGACTTGTGGTCAGACACGCTCATGTGGAGCAAGCTTAAAATTGCCCCTTTTTCAGTGATTAATTGAATTTTATTCATAAAACAAAGGTGTCATTTTTTTTCTCCTCGCAAACATAATTTCTGAATTTATAGTAATCCAAGAAGTAATCATCTTGTTTTTCTAGAGTATCTGTAATCTGATTATAATATTTTAGCTAGTAACGTAACTCAGGGTTTCCCAAACCCAGTCATGGGCCCCCGGTAGGTGCACATTTAGTTTTTTTGCCCTAGCACTACATAGCTGATTCAAATAACCAATTGATCATCAAGCTCTGATGATTTGAATCAGCTGTGTAGTGCTGGTGGGGGGGTCCAATCCTGTACACACACAGACAGACAGACAGACAGACAGACAGACAGACAGACAGACAGACAGACATCATCATCCTATGCAACTGATGAAATGAACAAGTGGTTAAAAATACTAGGCTATACATCTAGCACACAAGGACATAAGCTGGCAAATCATGGCCACTCTCAAGAAGAACTCTGAAAGTAGCCGCAATCTTCTCTCTCTTGTTCCTGATTCAGTTTCCTAGATTGGCTTGGGAAGGAGATTGAAGCCATGAAACTGGGTGGGGGAATAGGGGAGGTAATAGGTTTTGGACTAGGGCCTCATGAGACACAGGACAGGTGATGATTTGAGCACTCTCAAGGGGATTTGAGTGTGCACAGGAGGCAGTGGAGGACCATGTCAGTAAGGCACCTCTGGATAGGGCAGAATATCACAGGACTCATCATCCTCCAGAAAGGGTACATAAAACTATACAAAGTTTCATTTAGCATCTATGCCTAGTGATTTATGAGTGTAGTTACAGTACAAGTGGAGAAACAGATTGACAGCAGTCCTTGATGAAGTTTAAATCAATGTATTATATACCATGATGCAGCAACATTTCCATAAGCAATCACTCTCCCTGCTGCATAGTGATGCCTGTTGCAGGCCAGGACTGGTATGGCTCACAGCCTACAGCCTATAGTTTACAGCCTACAGCTTAATTTACAACCTACAGCCAATACAACCTACACCCCATGCACCCTAAAGCCGACAGTGGTCAGGCCAAGACATTCCCTCCCGCCTCCCGGAGCAACAGAGCGAGTGCTAATGAGGCCATTTTCCCTTCATTTAATTTAGCATGGCCCATCCACGGGGCTCTACCTCTTTCTGCCATGCGGCTCCCAGCTGCTGGGTGATTAACCTGGGAGGAACTCTACAGGATTCTGTGGTAAATACTGCTGCCTGCATGGTCCATTACTGTGGAGGGCTGCCCTGCCTCCCGCCACCCGCCCACCATTAGCCTCACTCAGTCAGCCTCAGCGGCGGCACAACATTCAGCTGTGGCTCTCCTGTCTCACGCACACACACACATGCACGCACACACACACATACAAACACACACACACACACATTATCTGCTATCACTCGCCTCTGATTAATTTATTTTCTCACATCACTCTGATTTTATCTCATGATGATCATTTTTATTGCTGACGTGCTCTCAGCTCTCGTTGAACTATGCATTGATACATCGCTGAGTCAGCATAGAGAGCTGTTCATTTTCCTTAAGACAGCCCACTGGTTGAATCAATATTTTTTTCCATGTCATTTCAACCAAATAATTAAATGTGATGATATTGAATCAATATGGAAAACTGATTGGGTTTGCAAAAAATCCTCAACGTAAGAGAATATCCCAATTTCACCCAATTATTAGCCTAAATCCAATGGCAGGGTGACATTTTTGGTTGATTTCACGTTGAATTCATGTTAATTATTGAACATATTTGATGAGTCTCACCTGTCTGTGAAACATGTGGGAGCATTCCTGTGCGCCCAATGTGAAACCAGTGAACAAACAACCGGAAGCTAAAAACCCAGAAATGGATAATTGAGCAGTGTAGACAGTCACACACACACATACACGCATGTATATATCACTAATTTACAAGTTCAAAAATGAATATAGCAACTAAGGATTCTAGCTTTAAAAATGCTAAGGTATACATCTAACACAAAAGTACATAAGTGGGCAAATCATTGCCACACTAAAGACAAACTCTCAATCGCAATCTTCTCTCTCTTGTTCCTGATTTGGTTTCCTAGACTGGCTTGGTAAGGAGATTGAAGTCGTGAGACTGTTGATTAGAGGGGGAGGGAACAGGGTTTGGACCAGGGCCTTATGAGTAGGGCCAGGAGTTTCTGGCCACAATTGTAGGAACTGCTTTTACGGGTATTTACAGCATTGTCCACTAGTATTGACATAAACTCTACACCTCACTTTGCTCAAGCTGAACCTTTCCAACTGACTCGGAAGTTACTGTTGAGTTCCTCCCAGGTTAATCACCCAGAGACTGGAAGACGCATAGCACTCCTATATTTCTTCTGTGAGGCAGTACCACGGACAGCTTAGAGGGAACATTTTTCATAATGAACAAGTTTATCAGGAATCAAGGTAAGACCCAGATGCAGACATGTCAAATTGACAATGGTTTAATATTCCAACAGGGGCAGGCAATAGACAGGTCAAGGCAGGCAGGTGTCAGTAAACCAGAGGTGGGGCAATGGTACCGGACGACGGGCAGCCGCAGGAGACAAAGGGCTGTGAGACATAGGTTTGACTCTGGACACATGAAAGGTGGGGTGTATACGAAGGGTACGGGGCAACAGAAGATGAACAGCAGAAGGCCTAATAATCTTGGAGATGGGAAATGGGCCCATAAACCGAGGGGAGAGTTTGTGGGATTCCACCCGAAGGGGCAGATCCTGGGTGGATAGCCATACCTTCTGCCAGAGACGATGTTGATCAACTTCTCCTTGTTCCCTGGAGTGGGTCTTGAGGAGGGCCGACCGGGCTCTCCTCCAGGTATGACGACATCTGGGCAGAAGGTACGCCGACCTCTTGCTCCAGTTCGGGGAAGAGTGGGAGCTGATACCTCAGGGAACACTCAAATGGCGATAGGCCCATGGCAGAGCAGAGAAGGGTGTTGCAGGCGTACTCGACCCGCACCAGCTGCTGGCTACAGGAGGTGGGGTTGGCGAAGATCAGGCAGCGCAGAGTAGTCTCAAGATACAGGTTGGCTCTCT
The DNA here is from genome assembly GCF_045791955.1 of Oncorhynchus clarkii lewisi. Lineage (NCBI taxonomy): Eukaryota > Metazoa > Chordata > Actinopteri > Salmoniformes > Salmonidae > Oncorhynchus > Oncorhynchus clarkii. Next base: position 10,013,835 of record NC_092167.1, read on the forward strand.
CCGACTAGCCATTTGACTGGGGGTGGAATCCATAGGACAGGCTGGCCGACGACCCAATGAGGGCACAAAACGGTTTCCAGAACCAGAAGAGAACTGAGGCCCCCGGTCGGAGACCAAGTCCATGGGAAGTCCATGGATCCAGAAGACATGCTGCACCATGAGCTGGACCGTCTCCTTGGCCGAGGGTAGTTTGGGGAGAGGAATGAAGTGAGCGGCCTTGGAAAACCGGTCGACCACAGTCAGGATGGCAGTGTTGCTCTTAGACGGGGGTAGACCCGTGACAAAATCCAGGGATATGTGAGACCAGGGACAGTGAGGGACAGGCAGTGGTTGCAGAAGACTAGCCGGAAAACTAGTACAGACTGTGCAGGCGGAGACAAACGCGGCGACATCTGGAACCATCGTAGACCATGAAAAGTGTTGCCTCATGAAGGCCAGGGTCTGACAGGAGCCCGTGTGGCTGGCAAACCTGAAGGAATGGGCCCACTCCAGGACCGCAGAGCGGACAGCGTCAGGCACAAACACCCGATTATATTGGCAGTGCGGAGATACTCCAGGTTCTTGTAGTCGGTCCAGACAATGAATGGGTGTTCCGCCCCCTCCAGCCAGTGACTCCATTCCTCCAACGCCATCTTCACCGCGAGAAGCACACGATTCCCCACATCGTAGTTCTTTCTGTGGCGTTGAGGCAGTGGGAGAAGGCACAGGGATGTAGCTTGAGATCCAGGGCAGAACGCTGAGACAGGACCACCCCCACTCCGACATCAGAAGCATCGGCCTCCACCACAAACAGATGGGGAGTGTCAGGTTGAACCTAGATGGGAGCTGTGGTGAAGCGATGTTTGAGGTCCCAGAACGCCCGGTCATTAGCTGGAGACCACATGACAGAGCCTTGGGCGAGGTCAAATCAAATACATTTTTATTGGTCACATACACATGGTTAGCAGATGTTAATGCGAGTGTAGCGAAATGCTTGTGCTTCTAGTTCCGACCATGCAGTATCTAACAAGTAATCTAACAATTTCACAACAACAAAGGAATTAATAAGAATATGTGCATATAAATATATAGATGAGCGATGGCCAAATGGCATAGACAAGATGGAGTAGATGGTATAGAGTACAGTATAGTGCACACAGGGGGATACCAGGGTGCTGTAACCCCGGATAAAGAGGCGATAGAACCCCAGGAAGCATTGGAGCTGCACCCAGTAAGTAGAGTGGGGCCAATCCACCACCGCTCTCACCTTCCTGGGATCCATTTGCACACTCCCTGCGGTGAAGATGAAACCCAGAAAAGGGACGGTGGAATGTTGGAACTCACACTTCTCTGCTTTTACAAACAGCTGGTTCTTCAGGAGGAGTTGAAGAACCTGTCGGATGTGGAGCACATGTTCTTAAGTGGAACAGGAGAAGATGAGGATGTCATCTAGGTAGACAAAGATGAACCGGTTCAACGTATCACGGAGAACATCATTGACCAGAGCCTGGAACACAGCAGGGGCATTGGTAAGGCCAAATGGCATGACCCCGAGAGATTTGGATTGGTCTCCCCACAGCAGAATGGCATGAAAATGGGTGCGAGCAAGGAATGCAGGAATGTTCTCCATATGGTCCACCAGAGTACTCGATCCTACCGGTGAGCCTAGTTTCTTTAAAGGACAAGAGGACACGAAATGACCAAGAGTCCCGCAATACAGACAACTCTTTGTATCGATCCTGTATTGTCGTTCCGCTGGCGACAGCCCAGCTCTGCCTAGTGGCATAGGCTCAGGAAGTGGTGACTCGGTCGTCTTCAGCAGCCCTCAGGGCAAGTCAGGAATCCTTGGGTTCTCCCGGCAACGAGAACGTCGGGAGCTTCCGGGACGACTCGGAGGCAAGGTGGGATCCCTGGGCGTGCGAGCGAAATCCAATTTCCTCTCCCTCAATCATTCCCGTAATCGCCCATTGATACGGATGGTCAAAGCAATGAGGGAATCGAGCTCCGTAGGTAACTCCCAGGCTGCAAGCTTGTCCTTGATCTCCTCCGAGTCACCGTGCAGGAACATATCAAACAGTGCCTCTTGATTCCAAGCACTCTCCGCTGCCAACGTGCGTAAATCCACGCCATAATCAGCTACACTGCGGGAGTCCTGCCGAAGTTGGATTAGCTTCCGGGCGGCCACTCGCCTGGAGAATGGGGTATCAAAAACCTTCCTCACTTCTCCCACGAGACTAGCGCATATGGCGGGTTGTTGTTCCCACACAGCAGTAGCCCAGGTGAGAGCTCTCCTGGACATCAGCGTGATGAGGTAGGCTATCTTGGAGCGATCTGAGGGGAAGGAGGAGGGCTGAAGCTCGAAGATGAGGGCACACGGAGCTAGGAATGCCCGACAGGTGCTCTGCTCTCCATTGAAGCGTGCTGGAGGAGGTAAGGGGGGCTCCCGAGAAGGTGGAGGGACCGATGAGATGGCACTGCTAGCAGCTGAGTCACTGAGGAGCTGTGGGGTTTTCACCATGGTAGGCGGCCTCCCAGACAACCCGTGGAATTTCTCCAGCAAACTGTCCAACGCCCGGTCATGGCGTTCAGCTACTGTTTGGACCCCCTCCACAAGGCCACGAAGCAATTCCTTGTGCTTACCAATGGTGGCTCCCTGGGTGGAGATGGCGTTGTGCAGCTGGCCCGGGTCTGCTGGGTCAGTCATGGCCAGTTCGTACTATCATAAATCAAGGTAAGACCCAGATGCAGACACTTCGAATTGACAATAGTTTAATATTCCAACAGGGGCAGGCAATAGACAGGTCAAGGCAGGCGGGGATCAGAGACTGGGAAAAGCAGGAGTGAGAACAAAAACGCTGGTTGGCTTGACAAACAAGATGAACTGGCAACGGGCAAACAGGGAACACAGGTATACATACACAGGGGATAATGGGGAAGATGACAAGAAGACACCTGGAGGGTGGGTGGAGATAATCACAAGGACAGTTAAATCAGATCAGTGTGTGACAAAGTTGTTCTTTAGGCAAAAACCTATCAACTGAATAGTAACCATATTTGATGAGCCTTACATGTCTCTGGAACATGTGGGAGCAATCCTGTGCTCCCAATGTGAAACCAGTGAACAAACAACCTGAATTTAAAAACCCAGAAATGGAAAAGTGAGTAGTGTAGACTGAGGTGTTCTGTACCCCTTAGGTGGTTTAGCAGTCAGAAGTGATCTAATGTGTTGCTTAGCCCCTCTCCTTCAGTTTGTGTACCTGAGCACCTGAAAAGCAAAGTTCAGTGTCCTCGGCAGACGAGCCCTATTGATTCAAAAGGCTGTGAATTGCTCTCTGTTTTGTCCCGTGCATCCTTGCGAAATCCCCTGAACTCAACAACAATTCACAGGAGTGTGCTGTTTGCTCTCGTAAGAATCAGAGACAGACTATTCAAGATCTAGTATTGTGCATATCAAAGAAGACAGTGAGCTTCCTGAGCTAGAGGCTAGCAGTTACTCCATAGCTCTGTGTATGCTCACCTCTGCCTTCTGTGTTTTCAGGCAAAGCAACTACACAGGGTAGCTAATGTCAACCTACACTCTTAGAAAAAAAGGTGCTATCTTGAACCTTAATGGGTTCTTCGAATGTCCCCATAGGAGACCCCTTTTAAAAACCTCTTTTGATTACGGGTAGAACCCTTCTGGGTTCCATGTAGAACCCTTTCTACAGAGGATTCTATATATATAGAACCCAAAAGGATTCTACCTGGAACTCAAAAGGGTTCTCCTATGGGGACAGCTGAAGAACACTTTTTCTAATTGTAGCAAAACACATTGATGAATTGCTGTCTAATTGGGCGGCTGGAGATTGCATAGATTTTCTGACCAGACTTATCACAAGTGAGGTCTATGTCTCACAAGCTGTGAAAGATAAGGAACCATATTAATAGGGTAGCTTTGTGGTGAACGATCTGAACAGGGAAATGCATGCTAAATGTTTTTAGATCGCCCAACCTTGATTAAGTATGAGGAGAAACAGTTGTAAAAGTTGACTGTTCTATAATCCGGTAACGTTCCCTCGATCCCTCGAGAGGGAAATCTAAACATGCAGAAACGTTTAGCTAAAGTGTGCGAAAATTTGTATTCACCTAATCCCATTCATTTCCCCTTCTGTCTCTAACTCTAAACTTGGGGGCAGAAATTGGATGATTTCCATTGGCACTGGAGTGAGGCGCCTTTTAAAAAGGGACTGCTAATCTCCCAGACCTGCCTCTGTTTACCTCATCCTGTGACATATTGACTGAGGGATTTCTCCATTCTTTACTGTGTTAGAACAAATCATCTAACTTGACTCATCCTGTAAATGGAATATATGTCAATGGAATAATTATTCATCTATTAGACATTCTCATGTATTACCATATTTTCAATCATATAGATATTGGCCAATGTATTTTACTGTGGGCCCAAGTAGTTCGTATAATCAGTATGATCAACATGATTTCCCTCAGTCCATGACCGGTACATTGAACTAGTTATCACCTTACATTGAGGAATTTCAGTGATTTAGCCTACAGTACATACAAATGTGTGGTACATTAGTACAACCTCCATTGCACCTCTATGTGTTCTGTCCCCTCGCCCCTCCACACCCTCTACAGTGCTAGATGAAGAAGCCGATGATGCTTACAGGTCCTGGATCACCGAGGCCAGGAGAGAATGGAAAGACTATATCCCAAGGGAGGACTGCTAGATGGTGAGGGAGCGGCGCAGATAATAGGGGGTGATATGCTGGAAGGAAAGAATGAAAGAAGATAGAGAAAGAGCGCAAGCGGGAGAGAGAGCGAGCGGGAGAGAGAGACAGCGAGGGCTGCCCGTGAAAACTGGAGCCCGCGACGCACATCACTCACACGTCCAGCAGAGAATGGAAGCAGGCTGACTGATTTGTGCCTAATAAAGTTGTCACATCCTATCAACAGCCACATTGACAACGAGCAGCACAAGCCCTCAGCCAGGGCTGTTTAGGGATGACCAGGGGCAGCCAATGGCGTGCTGTACAGTATATTTACTATGTAGCTGTACAGGATTTTATTGTGTATTTGTACAGTATATTTGCTATGTAGTTGTACATTACATTTACAATGTAGCTATAGAGTATATTTACTATGTAGCTGTACAGTATATTTACTATGTAGTTGTACAGTATATTTACTATGTACAGTGGGGCAAAAAAGTATTTAGTCAGCCACCAATTGTGCAAGTTCTCCCACTTAAAAAGATGAGAGAGGCCTGTAATTTTCATCATAGGTACACTTCAACTATGAGAGACAAAATGAGAAAAAAAATCACATTGTAAGATTTTTAATGAATTTATTTGCAAATTATGGTGGAAAATAAGTATTTGGTCACCCACAAACAAGCAAGATTTCTGGCTCTCACAGACCTGTAACTTCTTCTTTAATTAAGAGGCTCCTCTGTCCTCCACTCGTTACCTGTATTAATGGCACCTGTTTGAACTTGTTATCAATATAAAATACACCTGTCCACAACCTCAAACAGTCACACTCCAAACTCCACTATGGCCAAGACCAAAGAGCTGTCAAAGGACACAAGAAACAAAATTGTAGACCTGCACCAGGCTGGGAAGACTGAATCTGCAATAGGTAAGCAGCTTGGTTTGAAGAAATCAACTGTGGGAGCAATTATTAGGAAATGGAAGACATACAAGACCACTGATAATCTCCCTTGATCTGGGGCTCCACGCAAGATCTCACCCCGTGGGGTCAAAATGATCACAAGAACGGTGAGCAAAAATACCAGAACGACACGGGGGGACCTAGTGAATGACCTGCAGAGAGCTGGGACCAAAGTAACAAAGCCTACCATCAGTAACACACTACGCCGCCAGGGACTCAAATCCTGCAGTGCCAGACGTGTCCCCCTGCTTAAGCCAGTACATGTCCAGGCCCGTCTGAAGTTTGCTAGAGAGCATTTGGATGATACAGAAGAAGATTGGGAGAATGTCATATGGTCAGATGAAACCAAAATATAACTTTTTGGTAAAAACTCAACTCGTTGTGTTTGGGGGACAGATAATGCTGAGTTGCATCCAAAGAACACCATACCTACTGTGAAGCATGGGGGTGAAAACATCATGCTTTGGGGCTGTTTTTCTGCAAATGGACCAGGACGACTGATCCGTGTAAAGCAAAGAATGAATGGGGCCATGTATCGTGAGATTTTGAGTGAAAACCTCCTTCTATCAGCAAGGGCATTGAAGATGAAACATGGCTGGGTCTTTCAGCATGACAATGATCCCAAACACACCGCCCGGGCAACGAAGGAGTGGCTTCGTAAGAAGCATTTCAAGGTCCTGGAGTGGCCTAGCCAGTCTCCAGATCTCAACCCCATAGAAAATCTTTGGAGGGAGTTGAAAGTCTGTGTTGCCCAGCAACAGCCCCAAAACATCACTGCTCTAGAGGAGATCTGCATGGAGGAATGGGCCAAAATACCAGCAACAGTGTGTGAGAACCTTGTGAAGACTTACAGAAAACGTTTGATCTCTGTCATTGCCAACAAAGGGTATATAACAAAGTATTGAGATAAACTTTTGTTATTGACCAAATACTTATTTTCCACCATAATTTTCAAATAAATTCATAAAAAATCCTACAATGTGATTTTCAGGATTTTTTTTTCTCATTTTGTCCGTCATAGTTGATAGAAGTGTACCTATGATGAAAATTACAGGCCTCTCTCATCTTTTTAAGTGGGAGAACTTGCACAATTGGTGGCTGACTAAATACTTTTTTGCCCCACTGTAGTTGTACAGTATATTTACTGTATAGTTGTACAGTATATTTACTATGTAGTTGTTCAGTATTTTTACTGTGTAGTTGTACAGTTTTGCAATAGTTATGTTATGAGATAGCGTTGTTGAATTCATTCCCAATGTTGTAGATGTATTCTAGTACAGCCAGAACACACTGCTCCTCTAGTGACACAGCACCCCTCATCTAGTGAAGTGATGTATTTAGATTTTAGTCATTTAGCAGATGCTCTTATTCAGAGAAATTAGGATTAGGTGCACACTGTTGCTGGTATTTTGGCCCATTCCTCCATGCAGATCTCCTCTAGAGCAGTGATGTTTTGGGGCTGTTGCTGGGCAACACAGACTTTCAACTCCATCCAAAGGGCAAATCGACAGATTTTTCACCTAGTTGGCTCTGGGATTTGAACCAGTGACCTTTTGGTTACTGGCCTAACGTTCTTAACCGCTAGGCTACCTGTCGCCACTAAAATCTAAACAAATCATTGGAATCCACCTCTCTGCACCTTTGAGTGAGAGTAGCTGTGTGCTACATAATTCCAACGGTTGGAATGTAGTTAGAATTACACCGTGGCGGCTTTGTAGACAGGGTCCCGTCCAGGGGCCTTCTTATTTTCTCCCCACCCACACAGCCACGCTCCCATGTGGAGTGGCAGTATAGGAGTATCTAAGGCCTGACCTCGAGAGGGAGGCAGAAGCTGGAGTCAGAAGGCAGCCGACCACCCGCAGTTCCATATTTCCACTGCCTTTAATAGATGCAGAGAGTCAGACATGGTCAATGGTCAGTACAGAAGGTGTTCCCGCCACACCGTTGATGATTATCTCTGGTCTCTGAGTGGTTTCACCGTTTTACAATGGCCTGCTTTTTATAAACCTGTCAGTCAGTCAGCTTTATATACGTAAAGAGAACATGCTTTTAGAACTTCCCAGTGTTGCTCCTGGCAAACTATTTTCAGAGTGAAGCCTTTATTACCTTGTTATTAATTTCATAAAGTTAACGAGATCGCACAGTACATTAAAATGATACCCCATTAAGTTGATTCAAATGTATTATTGGTTATTCCTCAGGTGCTTGGGGAATCTAGCGTGGATTACATGTGGTGTGAAGCCAATGTGGAGAGGAAGACGGATATAGATTTATATAGATCGGGTTTTATTGGTTTAGAATTGCAACTAATTTGCAGCAGTATTAAGCTGATATGCATTCAAACTCTTTCTACCACAGGAGGTTGGTGGCTCCTTAATTGGGGAAAACGGTCTCGTGTTAATGACTGAAGCGGAATTAGTGGAATGGTATCAAATACATCAAGCACATTGTTTCCAGGTGTTAAATACCTTGCCATTTGCTTCGTTCCGGCCATTATCATGAGCTGTCCTCCTCTCAGCAGCCTCCTGTGTGCTTTCTACAAATTGCTAAACTGTCTCCGTAAGCTAGAATCGCTAGCTGCTAAATCTATTATAAATTAATGATACATACTCATTGATTGTTGAAGAACATAACTTATAAATGCCTCATGAGCTTAGTTCAACTGTTGTACCCCATCAGATCCCAAAAAGATGTGCTTGTACTTCAATGTTTGTAACAATGTAAATGTAAACAAACACTATATAACTTCAAAACATGGTTAAAACTATAATGTTGATATCATGGATGGTCAGTCCTTGTACCCATAGCTCTGTCTAGGAATTTGAGAGTGGTTACATTGCTCAAAGCCCATCCCTCCATTTTTTTAATCAAAACAGAGGCGGAGAGACACTTTGCTATTGTTTCAATTAAGGATCTTAGCTTTAACATGTAACGAGACTGATAATCGTATTGTTGAGCCATGCTGTCATCCTGTACGGGTGCTGTTGTGACGCCGCTCTCCAGAAACAATGGTTTGGTTGTGCTGAGGGGAAGGGAAAGCATATAAGCCCCAAACTTCCTCTTCTCTCAATATACTCAGTATCTTCCTCTCCTCTCAATATACTCAGTATCTTCCTCTTCCCCTTTATGACTTTTCCAATCTGCATTTTGATTCATTCTACAAACACGCCAAAGAGAAAACAGAACTATATTATGCAACTGTCTTATCAAAACTTTCCAAAATGTAAAGTGACAAGACCAGATGCTGCCTCTCTTCCTCATAATCTATTTCATTCCTCAACATCAGAAACTGAATTGGGTTCATATGGAATATGTTTGGGTATAAATGGTTTGCAAGGTTTCAGAGCATGCTAGTCTAGTCTATATCAATCATGGTCGGCTGCTTACTTTTGAGGGTGACTTAATGTAAAGGCTCTGTGGAATTCTGTGCACCGCAAATATGGAAGCAGTTGAAGGCTCAAGCGAACACTGATACAGAAGCACGGTGGTTACATAAACACTTATCAAGCGTTTATATAAAATCACTTACATCCCTTCAATTAATCATAACTTTTACAAGTGGAATCTCTGTCAATTAACATTTTCATTAAATCAATTTTCAATTTGTTTAAGTAATGCTGTATAGTTAAGCAATAAGGCACGAGGAGGTGTGGTATATGGTCAATATACCACGGCTAAGGGCTGTTCTTATGCACGACACATCACGGAGCGCCTGGACACAGCCCTTAGCCGTGGTGTATCATTGGCCATATACCACAAACCCCCGAGGTGCCTTATTGCTATTATAAACTGGTTTTCAACGTTATTAGAGCAGTAAAAATACATGTTTCGTCATACCCGTGGTATACGGTCTGATATACCACGGGTGTCAGCCAATCAACACTCAGGGCTCGAACCACCCAGTTTATAATCATGTATATAATGTATATAATCATGAAGCACAATGTTATTGTAGTCTTTGTCAATTTGGAGTCTGTCTCTGTCTATGCTAATGCAGTGATGTCATTGTGTTGGGATCTCCCTGGCTGCTGTATGAACCCGGCACGGTCTGTCTCACTAATCATCAGCCAGTTAGCATTGACAAGACTGATAGAGATGGATAATTGCAACATGGTCAGCACATGGATTACCTGTCAGTGCTCTGACTAGCTGACCGAGCTGGAGAGGTGGAGATGCTCTTATAGGTATCAGAGCTTGACAGAAAGCTGGAGATGAGTTTGCTATGCGGGGCAGACAGAAGAAGACAGAGGAAATAAAAGAAGAAGCAGGGCAGACAGAAGAAGAGAGAGGAGGACGAGGAGGGAGGAAGATAAGGAGAGCATGTAGGGTGAACTAGATGTTTGATCCCTCTGCGTTGGCAGGTGAAGACTCATGCTCGGTGATGAAGAGAAACTGCCCCAATTACCCGATATTACCCCTGGATGCACACTGGAAGCATATCTCCCTCATCCATAGCATTCAATATACCATGTGGCACACATGAATATTGTTCACCTTCATGTTTAATTTGAACCTTCTGCAATGAGAATGAATGGCCCTGCCTGAGAGGAGGAAAAGTTGCTTCGTTGTCAAGGTTTTTGGACACGGCCTCTGAAAATGCGATCTTTCATTTAATGAGATTCTTCTCCAACTTTTCTTTATCTTTTCGGTGCGATAAAAAACTACTGCCTGATCACTAGTAAGACAACTAAAGGGGACATGTACTAGAAAACACGTTCAATATCACTTTCCCAGATCACTTAAGATAGAGCTGAAAATAGGGGTTTGTTCATCGTTTTGAGAGAGAAAACATGTATTTACATTTTTGCCCAGCTTTTTTATTGAAAACAGGTTCATATTTTTGCCGCCTTGGGATAGTTTTACCAAAGTGAAAAATGGAGGTGCCACATACTGTCAAATCTGCAGGGACAACATGTTTTACACTCTATTCCTCAACATCAATGCAGCATCTAGAGATGTGACAGAAAAGTGTATGTCCTAACTTTACTCTCCCCTTAGAGTTCTGCCCGAGCATTCATTTTGAATATGGTGCCAATCCATCTATGTTTATTTCTTAGTCCAGCACTCTTCAGGCTTTATGGTCTATAATAAGGTGGGATGTCCTGTAAATCATCTGCTTTAAAGTGTGATGTGATCCACTATAATCAGTAGGCGGCCATCTTACCAGCCAATGATAATTACGTTAGCACATTGAAATGTTCACTACAATCCTCATTAGGTATTGCAGTGGGGACATTTCAAAGGAACACAGCAGCACCCACGAACATTCATTTGAGTTTTAACCAGCCATCAACATTTTGTATATCGGCCTGCTGCTCATATATACTTTACTGTATGAACTTTAGATCACCCCATGGTGACTCATTTGAGACATGTATGAGACATTAGCATGCCAAGCAGGGGAATGTAGGGAGTAATGGCCTATGTCCTCATCCTCAGGTGGCGAATAGATACTCCAACCCCCGTACTCTGGAGAGTTTATTACAAACACATAAAGCAGTTTTAATGGCCACCCTGAGCCTCTCCTCAGACAAGCAGTATGTGTGTATTGTACATCTACCAGGCTTAGAAGAGTGGGGGACGGGGGAAGAGGCTGGGCTGCAGGCAGGGCGTTGGAGGAGAGTTAGAGAGTATCATTACCTTCATTTTTATCCCCAGTGCAGAGCCCTATTGAATTTTCTCCAAACGGCGACTTTTATAGTCGCTTTTCGTCTGCTGGCCGAGTTTGTTTTAGCTCCAGAGTGCTTATTTGATGTAATAATAGTGCTACAAACAGCCATTCATCACAGAGAGAGGGACATATAAAGCCATTTGATAGCGTGGGTTGGGGGGGGTAGTAGAGGGTGGAATATAGATGTGCGGGTCTTCCTGTTAGGGAGGCTAGAGACTATGACATGAGGAAGATCTCAGTTGCATACTCCCTGTTTCTTCTCTCTCCTCTCCTTCTGAAAACTCATTGGAAGAGAAGGTCAGAGAGGAGGGTCCTCTGGTTTTTTCATCCAATGGGTTTCGAGAAGGAGATGAGGAGAGAGGATGCGAGGAGTATGCAATTTAGATCGACTCATAGCCTTGAACTTCTCTGATCTTGGCCTTACCCCTTTACATTGATTGACATTAACCTTTGATAAGATGTTCAATCTACTATCATCAGTGGCTATTTTGCCCCATTGGGAGTTTGGTTTAGTCCTGATGTGTTTTTATTAACCTGTGGGTTCAGCAGACCTGCTATCTATTAGTGATGTCCCATTGAATAGCAAGAGGGAGGTAATGGAAATTGCCATGGAGTGAAGAGCAGATGCCAGGAGATGGGGGGTTACATCCTCTCTATCACCCAGAGACAGTCACACTCCTCTGGGCTGACTGAGTGATGACAGATGCTGTTACACATGCCTTACAGACCCCAAACTAACGAACTTAATTGTCTGGGCCGAGCCTTTCCAGTAAAATAAAGCTCTGTCTTCCTTTTTATTTAATCACTTATGTGAACATCAAATGATTCAAGATGGCGTAGCAGTCGGACATGTGTCTTTGTCTTGTCCCATCCTGTCCTTTCCCATGTATATATCGTTTTCTTCATATATATTTCATATATATTTTAATCTCATTTTCCATCTACGGACTGAATATACTCTCCTCCAACCCGCCTTACCCAATGTGGTACGGATCTGCTATTTTTATACTTTAGAACCGGAACCCCCTTCAGAAGCTAGCCAGTTAACTAGCTACTAGCTAGTAGTCAGTTAGCCACTGCTAGCGGTCCTCACCGTTAACTCGGACATCAGCCAGCCTCAACCCGGTCAATTCCTGCCAGTCTGCACAGAGCGATATCAACCCAGAGCATATCAGACTGCTTTTCCTCTACTACATCAGCAGGTATATTTCATTGGTCACCCCCCAAAGCCAATTCCTACTTTGGCCACCTTTCATTCCAGTTCTCTGCTGCCAAATGCTGGAATGAATTGCAAAAATCACTGACTGTCTTATATCTCCCTCTCTAACTTTAAGCGTCAGCTGTCAGAGCAGCTTACCGATCACTGTACCTGTACACAGCCAATGGAGTTTTGCCTAAGCGCTGATATAAGATCAGTTTTGCTTGAACCATAGACATTTGAGTAGTGTGAAAAGGTTAACTGACAGCTGATCTGAGATCTGGGAGACGGAAGGATGACACGAGGGAGAAAGAATGGCGCTAAGAACTAACTGTACAAACCAACATTGGCGAAATATAAACGGAGTACTTTCTCCTATGAGTCAACAACAGGAGAGACAGTTACATGTCCCTCTCCTGAAAACCTTATGGAGTAGGAATGTGGAAGTTCAGAAATCGAATCCTATAGAAGTGAAGAGGAAGAACTTGTGGTGAAGGCTTCCTCACCTCACCTCAATGAGCAGGGACATGCCTGAGATGACTCTGGCCCAGTGGGAGTTTGTTTTCGCGGAGAAAGTAGAGTCATGTGGACTCTACTTTGGAAGGGGGAGTTGGGTGTTGTTAACTCAGTATCCAGAAGTGGACTTATATAGATTTTTTTGTGTGTCTTCCACCCAGAGGGAGTGGACGCTATGTGTTACGCGCCTCGTTGCTCCCGAGGGGCACAGCGGTCTAAGACACTGTATCTCAGTGCTAGAGACTTCACTACAGACCCTGGTTTGAATCCAGGTTGTATCACAACTGGCCATGATTGGGAGTCCCATAGGGCTGCGCACAATTGGCCCAGCGTCATCCGGGTTAGGGTTTGGCCGGGGTAGGCCGTCATTGTAAATAAGAACTTGTTCTTAACTGACTTGCCGAGTTAAATAAAGGTTCAATAAAAATAAATAAAAGGACAAGAACTGTGTCAAGCTATGCTCTCCAGAGCAGAGCACCACTGAAGTTAGTGATTACTTAGGTGGCTTTGAGTGTGGAGATGGATCAACTGAAGTTGAAGATCCCTGGTATCTGTGATGCACACCATTTGGTGAGATGCAGATCCAGTGGCGAGCATGATACTGAGGAGACCCTGTCTGAGGAGACCCTTGATATTGAGTGTTTGCCTGACAAAGTCATGCTAGGATATGTTAGTTATCCCGTGAGAGCGTTTGTGGGTGCCAAGGTTATGGTCATGTTGCAGCAGTGTGTGGGAGGGACATTCTGAGGTGTGGGAAGTGTGCAGGAGGGCATGGGACAAAGGAGTGTGTAGTTTTGGAGGAAAAAGTAGTGTGTTGCAATGTTGGGGGAGTTCATGTTGCTGGGGATCATGTGCGAGTGAAACAGGTTGAGGTTCCAAGGGTTTGAGCAGTGCAAAAAGTGACAAATGCTGAGGCAGTGAGGAAAGTAGAGGATGATGGGCAAAGGGTAAGGGATCATGAGAGAATACCAGTAAGTAGTAGGGCAGGAATGAGTGTCCTGAAATAGTTTGTGTTTTAGCAAGGTTGGTTAATTGGCATTCATCGCTATGGTAATTAACTGTATAGCACAGATGAAAAGGAACGGAAGTTGCAGAAGATAAAAGTAGTAGTAGCAGCAAGTAGTAGCAGCAGCAGAAAAGTTATTAGGAGTGAACGATTTTACTGCAGAATAGTTACAGGAGATCTTGAGAGGAGTCCCATCCTCCCAAGCTAGAAGCCAGGAGTAGGAACAGTTGTTGAGAAAAGTTGTTGGATAAGAGGTGTGTTTTGATTTTATAGGTGCAGGGTTAGTGGGTGGTGCAAATGTTATTTTACCGTTCACACCGTTCATATAATTGTCAAATTCCGAACTGAGAAAGGCTGGAATACTCAAAAAGCGTCTCATCATGCGGAAATTCACACGAAGAAGATCTGCGATCTCGGTCGTCACTAGTTACCACAGCCACAAATTCATAAATCCCGCCCATTTCTACAATTTATCTTCTTTAAATGTGGTTTTAAACCTAAACTTAACTACACTGCTAACATTATGCCTAACCCTAAACTTACTTTTCTTTTAAGCGAATGGTTCATATCTAGCCAATTTTGACTTTGTGTTTTCTAGTGGAATTTTTCTGGCATGAAGGAAAGGTTAACTTCCGGGTGTGCGGCATCGGAAACGCTTCATGAGAGAAAGGCGGACCCCTCTGCTGTCCTTTCTTTGAAACTTTATTTTTTAACAATTGCCTGCAGTGCACTATAGAAGTACCAGGTGTTCAATTTAGCAAATTGTTTAATTCCTTTAACGCTGCAAATTTTATAGCCGCCTTCCCTTGACTACGGAGTGATCTGTCAAGAACTGCTTGCCTTGAGAGAAGTTTGACAGCTGCCTTTTTCATTAGGGAAGCCACAGTGAACTCTTGGAACACAAGAAAATGGGGGATAAAGAATTGATGTGGGCCTTGAAAAATGGAGACCTTGACGAGGTTAAGACTCTAATGAAGGTACGATATACTGTAGCTATCTTACTCGCAAATCAGCCAGCTAGCTATGTGCGCTAGCTAGCTATGTTTTGTCTGTATAGCTAGCAAACGTTAGCTAGCCATGGCATTGCAAGGTTAGCTAGCTAACTTTCATAGCTAGCTTAGTGTACATACATTAGCTAACTATCCGTTCACCTAACTATCACCAACTCACTGTAGCTAGCTGGAAGGTTTGCTTTTACAAACGTTTGTAAAACAATCGTCAGCTAGATTGGGTAAATTGTTAGATAGCTAGCTTTAGCAAACTACCATGCTAAACAGAAATGGTTAGCGAGCTACTGCAACAACTTGTTGTAATCTGATTCAATCACTGTGTATCGGTGTGTGTCTGTTTGCTATTGCCTAATGAATGACTATATTTCTGCAGACAAGCATATATATGGTCAAGTACCTAGCTAACGTTAACTACCTATTTAGCTAGATAGTTGGCTCCTGCTTGAGAATCAGTCATGGTTGGTTTTAGCAAGCAGCCAAACTAGCTATAGCCAAATCCACAGGCCCGTGTTGTGACAGCTAGCTAGTGTGCGGGTGTCTCAAAGCTTTGTTGCAAGGCAGATCTATCTAGATGGCTAGCTTGCTAACTTCATGCTGTTGAAAACATGAAGTAGGCCTAATCATAATACTTGTTTGCGCTCTACTTTGAATGAGGATGTTCCGGGAAATCTTATCATTCAGCTTCCATACTGACTGGGTCTCACAAATTTTCAGGCCACACCTATGCCATTCTTAGAGCAGTGAAACATTAGCTATTGGTCTGTAAACTGGTCATTTAGACACTAACTTATTTTGGTCAAATTCTAGACATAAAATAGACCCAAACTTGAATCAATCATATTTGAAGAACACTTTAATGGTGGCAGTCGTTTTGTAGGCATCTCCTTGAAATAGATTTTATCACCAATGTTGCATTCTCTGTAGGCCTACATTCCAGGCACACACCGTGCATTTGGAAAGTATTCAGACCCCTAGACTATTTCCACATTTTGTTACATTTCAGCTGTATACTTTTTTTTCTTCTTTTTAAAAAAATCCCTCAACAATCTACACACTACCCCATAATGACAAGGCAAAAACAGTTTTTTTAGACATTTTTGCAAATGTTTTAAAAAACAAATGTTCACATTTGCATAAGTTTTCAGACCCTTTACTCAGTACTTTGTTGAAGCACCGTTGGCAGCGATTACAGCCTTGAGTCTAGGGTATGACGCTACAAGCTTGGTACGCCTGTATTTTTGGAGTTTCTCCCATTCTTCTCTGCAGGACTTCTCCAAGCTCTGTCAGGTTAGATGGGAAGCATTGCTGCACAGCTATTTTCAGGCCTCCAGAGATGTTCAATCAGGTTCAAGTCCAGGCTCTGGTTGGGCCACTCAAGAACATTGTACTCTTCGGGACAAGTGTCAATCTTGGTTTCATCAGACCTGAGAATCTTGTTTCTCATGGTCAGAGTCCTTTAGGGCTGTCGTGCCTTTTACAGAAAAGTGGCTTCCGTTTGGCCACTACCATAAAGGCCTGATTGGTGGCGTGCTGCAGAGATGGTTGTCCTTCTAGAAGGTTCTCCCATTTCCACAGAGGAACTCTGGAGCTCTGTCAGTGACCATCAGGTTCTTGGCCACCTCCCTGACCAAGGCCCTTCTCCGATTGCTCAGTTTGGCCAGGTGGCCAGCTCTAGGAAGAGTCTTGGTGGTTCCAAACAAATTCTATTTCAAGAATGATGGAGGCCACTGTTCTTGTGGAGCTTCAATGCTGTAGAAATCTTTTGGTACCCTTCACCATATCTGTGCCTTGACACAATCCTGTCTAGGACCTCTGTTGACAATTTCCTTTGACCTCATGGCTTGGTTTTTGCTCTGACATGCACTGTCAACTGTGGGACCTTTGACGGGTGTGTGCATTTCCAAATCATGTCCAGTCAATAGAAACAGGATGCACTTCAGCTCAATTTCAAGTCTCATAGCAAAGTGTCTGAATAAAAAAAAAATCTTTATGTACACATTCTTTAACCCTTTACACTTGTGTGTGTATAAGGTAGTAGTTTTGGAATTGTTAGATTACTCGTTGGTTATTACTGCATTGTCGGAACTAGAAGCACAAGCATTTCGCTACACTCGCATTAACATCTGCTAACCATGTGTATGTGACAAATACATTTGATTTGAATACATATGTAAATAAGGTATTCATGATTTTTTTATTTGAATACATTTGCAACCATTTCTAACCCTATTTTCACTTTGTCATTATGGGGTAGAAGAAGGCTGTAACGTAACAAAATGTGGAAAAGGGGAAGGGGTCTGAATACTCCCCCCAAATGCACAGTACATAAGGTATCTAAGCATTGGATCTTTCTGGGAAGTACCTGAAAATAATACTGTGGTTTGAGGTTTAGCTAGTCTGGTGTAGGTTGAACCCCTTAAAATAGCTGTGGGGCTAACTCTTGTTGAAAGCTGAACCACACTGATGAATCATTAGGTCTGTAGAGCTCCTATGTACAAGCAACATGTCTTTTTATGCATTTTGTTTAGACCGTAGGTTTGGCGCTAGACAATCAGACCTCTATTCTTTATCCTCAACTTATCAGTTGATTAGCTAACTTCTGTGAAACAGCCTAGCCCTAACTATTAGGGTGGACTGTATTTAGGCTCTGCTTTCTTTTCAGCTTTTGGTGATTGAGTCTAATCAAAGTCAGAAGTACAGCTATTTCAAAAAAGTCTTTACTGATTTTGGAACGCAAGGACATTACTAATGCACTGTGTTGCTGCATTACTCATATTGATCTCAAAGGCTGCATTTACACGGGCAACCCAATTCTGATCTTTTGCCACTAATTAGTCTTTTGGCCATTCAGATGTTTTGCCAGTAATTGACCAAAATATCAGAATTTGCCTGCCTGTGTAAACCTAGCCAAATAATCCCAGATAACAATTAAATTGCAATAGGATGGAAATGTTTCAGATCTGGGCCATTCAGTTGCGGAGATGGGTTTTTCCACACGTTGCCAAATATTTTTCAAAAGCAGGCAGCTCCTAGACACTTCATACTGCACATGTGGATATTAGACTGATCCACTGTCGTTTCCCATATCCCTCAATGAAACCGTTTAAATTGGCCCCATATTACCCAGCTCCTGGAGGTAATATTTGAAAACTATTAGAACGGGGATGAGATACCATCATGCCTAATGGATTCAGTTGGCTTGTGTGTAAAATGAAGGCATGGAATCCGTTTTCCTTAACCTTCAGGGGAATGGTGACACAGGTGAGCATGCCAGAGATGGGTCTCTGTGGGAGATATATATATGCACGCGCAGTCATACAGCTAGTGACAGGATAGCAGATTGACTACACATCACTGTCGGGTTTAGCCGTTATGTTTGTCATTCTAATGTATTCATATTTGAACTGCAGGAAGGGCAACTAGTGTCTGCAGCTGCTGTCTGTTTATCCCATAGGAACCTTTCTCACCAGGCTACATTAGCTCTGATTACAACACATGGATCGACCATAGGCTACGTTTACCTGAGTTATGGAGACCTATCAAGCTTCAGAAATCCAATGAATTGCAGCAACGGCATCCATTGGATCACTGTGCTGTCTAGCCTAAGCTTTTGAGAGCAGGTGAGTGGTGCTAGCATTTCCCAAAGCCTGGCTGTAACCTTTACTGAGCCAGATTGATTATCACGCCCGGCCGGCACAGCTAAAGACTAGCCCAGACCCTGACTCATCTCCTGATAGGCTTGTTGCCTTAGGGCAGTTACGCGGTAATGGAATTATGCGGAGACTCAAACAAAAACCATTGACTTCAAAGTTTAGCAAACCATACAACTCTATGCGCAACGACTTGTCTACTCTTAACAATTTCCACGGAACATTTTACAAAACACATTTACAGGGAGAACTATGCAAAACGAAGTTTGATAACTGCAATTAACTGAGATTTTACCCTATTTCTTTTACCAAACTTTGCACCAAGTTTTCTTTTTTCACTGGAAATTGTTCAAAGTTGTCATTGTGCATAGAACTGTATGATTTTGTTGAACTTTGAAATCAATGGTTTTTGCTTGGTATATATTTTCTGTAGGATGCTTAGCAGGTGAATACATTCCAGTCCCCTCTTTCCTCAGGCCACATAGCCAGCTGATGAGAAAGGTGCTATGGTATGACATGGCACTGACAACGCTGCCCGGTCTGAGTGACCGGTCTCTGTGATGAGTATTGTCTCTTCAGGACTACCCACCGCTCCACACAATGGACTGTGGCTACAGAGCCTGTCTTTCCTCTCGCCTGCAGGCTTGACATTTTGAGGCCTCGTAATACCACAGCAGGGAGACTCTAGGAAGAGGCGTGTTGTGTGGCGTGATTGTGTGACGGCCTTTGTTTTTTGAACTGAGGGGTGTTTCTGGCACAAGAAAGGATTTATGTTGTGTGATTGTATTAACTGTGTGCATGTCCATGCAGTAAGTGTTTGTTCCTTTTTAGCAAGCGGGTGACCAAGTCTTGATACAGAAGGGGAAGTTGTGTAGGTGACGGTATCTCAACCGTTTGTATTTTTTTTTAGGATGAGGATGTGAACAGGACCCTGGAGGGTGGCAGGAAGCCCCTGCACTATGCTGCTGATTGTGGCCAGGCTGAGATGCTGGAGTTCCTCCTCTCCAAGGGAGCAGATGTCAACGTAAGAGCTGCTAGTGGGAATACTGCTATCAATATAGGCCTACTGCTGTCATACAGTTATTAGAATACAGCTGTCAATATAGGCCTACTGCTGTTATGCAGTTATTAGAATACTGCTGTCAATATAGGCCTACTGCTGTTATACAGTTATTAGAATACTGCTGTCAATATAGGCCTACTGCTGTTATACAGTTATTAGAATACTGTTATACAGTTGTCAGAATACTGCTGTCAATATAGGGCTACTGTTATACAGTTATTTGAATACTGCTGTCAATATAGGCCTACTGCTGTTATACAGTTATTAGAATACTGTTATACAGTTGTCAGAATACTGCTGTCAATATAGGGCTACTGTTATACAGTTATTCGAATACTGCTGTCAATATAGGCCTACTGCTGTTATACAGTTATTAGAATACTGTTATACAGTTGTCAGAATACTGCTGTCAATATAGGACTGCTGTTATACAGTTATTCGAATACTGCTGTCAATATAGGCCTACTGCTGTTATTTGAATACTGCTGTTAATATAGGCCTACTGGTATACAGTTATTAGAATACTGCTGCTAATATAGGCCTACTGCTATACAGTTATTAGAATACTCTTGTTAATATAGGCCTACTGTTATACAGTTATTAGAATACTGCTGTTAATATAGGCCTACTGCTGTTATTAGAATACTGCTGTTAATATAGGCCTACTGTTATACAGTTATTAGAATACTGCTGTTATGTTAGTATTTAACAACCGTATTCTAATATGAGTCCCTCTCCATTTTATTAGTACTGATATGGAAGAAGGCTATGGTGGTAGCCCTCTCTGTCACCTATCTGCTCACGTTAGATATCAGTTATTACTGATGCCCTAGGAGGAAGGATTTATGTGTTTTCCATTCTGTGTGTTTGCATTCATTTGCTTATTGAATAGACCTAATGGTACCAGAGAGAACAAGTCCCTTATTCTGAATCCACTCATACAAAGCTTCTACTATAGTCAACCACATACTGTAGTAACGACTCAGACCGACATGACTTAACTACTGTAGACTCTGCTAGTTTTGTTCAGACATGTAGAGAGTGGTTAAGTTCTATATTTGGACCAATGGGATTCCTCCGTTATAAGGGACATGTCATTCTCCTGAAGCCCCCCCTCCCAATTCCCTCAGTGTGCAGAGAGCAGCACAGTCTAACTGGCCGGACCACATAGTCTGCCAGAATGCTCCCCTGAGCCTCAACCCATTACCACACTGCAGTGGAGGGAATCGATCTGCTTTTACAATGGGATTGAGTAGAGTGATGGTTGTGGCATTTACAAGTTAGGGAAGATGACCGTATTGTACAGTTTTGCGCTAGTATCTTTCTAGGTAGCCTCGGTGTGCAACTATTCTTAATATTAGAAATTCTTAACCTTATTCAAAGCTCTTCTTTGGTCTCAGCCCCTCATTATTGCCACACAAGCCTGAAAGTGCTTATGGGTGTCACTGACTCAAGACTTATAGTTAGTTTCACACACACGTGTTGACCGTTCAGCCGATACTTGCTACAACTGGACGTTCTGACCCTGAATGTACCAATGTGAATTTGGAATGCTTGTTAACTAGGCCCAAATCTCACTGCACACAGTCTGTAGAGCCATGTCCTCTCCCAACCTCCCTTATCTGCCTCATGGTCTGATCACCTACACACTTGTCGTTCACTCCAACATCCATCAGTCTGGCTGTTACACCATTTTGCTTCCCCTAGTCTTGTATCACTAACACCCCCCCACAGAATGTGTAACTCTGTCTCTCTTCCCCAGTCCCTTCAGATAAGGGGCCCAGTCAGGGCTCCTGAAACAGGGGAGATAAATAGTGGCAGAGTGAGTTTCCTCTCTAATTCATTGACGTGATAAGGAGAGAAATAAAAGCACTCCCTCTGAGTTATTTCCTCTGATAACGAGAGTGCCCTTGTGTTGGAGGCAGGGACGACTGGTCTGCTGATGTATGGCGCCTGTCCACGCACAAACCCGCTCACTCCCTTTTTTTTCCTCCACTTTCTTTGGTCTCCCACAGGCCCCAGACAAACATGGTATCACTCCGCTGCTCTCTGCCACGTACGAGGGTCACCTCACCTGTGTCAAGATCCTGCTAGAAAAGGTAACGCCGCACACGCGTGCACAGAGCTGTCTTTACCCTCGTCAGAGCCATTTCTGTGTTGGAAGTTGTGTGTGTGATGTGTAACTGCTGATGCGGTAACTCCTGTATGACAAAGGACTACAATGAAGGCTGAATGTTCAGTGACTGTCTGGTCCTGCCTGCCCAAACATTCTGTTCTGTGTGGAGGGAGCTGGAATGTTCCCAGACCTCATCACACAGCACTGCTGCTGTTTGTTCCTATCCCACTAGCTAGCTCCACACACACACACACACACACTTCTCACTCAGCTCTGGAACACTGAGGAGATGATACGATGGCTGAATGTGACACCTCTGTCCTGGCAGTCACCCACCGCTGTAGTGAGGAGCCAACACTTTTCCTGAACACCAAGGAGCTGCTTTTACAGTCCTGTAATGCTGCCATTTTGGATTCATACAATCGGATAGGTTATGAATTCTTTGAGAGGTGATCTTTGTCAAATTATTAAATAATCGTATTCCTAGTACACAGTAACTACTATCACAGTGCAGTCGTAGAGCAGTGATTTATACCATATTTTGTTTCATGCAGAACTGTGTACATACAGGACATGATTTGGGCACTGCCTTGTGCAGGAGTCAGTCACTCACTGTGTTGTGTTTTCATTCAGCTCACGTTTTCCCAGCTGATATCATGGTATGCCGGCTCAGTGAGGTACCTGTGGTGCAGCCACATAGAAATTACAGATGTCTCTGTTCTCTAATAGTAAGCCCTGTGGGGGCTTATCACTTTCCTCTCTCTCTCCCCCCTCACTCTCTCTCTCTCCCCCCTCACTCTCTCTCTCTCCCCCCTCACTCTCTCTCTCTCCCCCCTCACTCTCTCTCTCTCCCCCTCACTCTCTCTCTCCCCCCTCACTCTCTCTCTCTCCCCCCTCACTCTCTCTCTCTCCCCCCTCACTCTCTCTCTCTCCCCCCTCACTCTCTCTCTCTCCCCCCTCACTCTCTCTCTCTCCCCCCTCACTCTCTCTCTCTCCCCCCTCACTCTCTCTCTCTCCCCCCTCACTCTCTCTCTCTCCCCCCTCACTCTCTCTCTCTCCCCCCTCACTCTCTCTCTCTCCCCCCTCACTCTCTCTCTCTCCCCCCTCACTCTCTCTCTCTCCCCCCTCACTCTCTCTCTCTCCCCCCTCACTCTCTCTCTCTCCCCCCTCACTCTCTCTCTCTCCCCCACTCTCTCTCTCTCTCACTCTCTCTCCCCCCTCACTCACTCTCTCACTCTGAAAACATGCCAAACTGCTGTGAAATGGATGTACCCCCTCTCTCCCACACTCGTAGCTGCACAACACATGGTAGAAGCACAATATGGCCATTTCTTTCATTACCTCGTGATTGTGCTTTTTTTTGTGTCTCTGGTCTCTATCGGGGGAGCGCCGACATGTCAGTACAATTACAAATGACTTTCATAAAACGTGTGTGTGCCTCAGCATTTGTATGTGGATGTTTGTGTTTTCTTGTTTCTGACTGTGTGAGAATGGAAACCAACAGGCTAATATTTCCAGTGGGTAAGCATCGGTCATCTCCCAGCCCCAGCCAGGCTAAATGAGGTGGGGTATACAAAAGCACCGTGCCGCGCTTATCAGAGTGGCGTAGGCGGCCTCACTCGCCGAGTGATCCAGCGCCACAGCAGTTAAGGGACTTACTCCACTCACCTGTGTCCAAACTCCAAGCGGCGCCACTTTCTTTGCATCCTACGGACACGACCCGCCACGTAAATCACCCGGCACCAACACTACTGGGAGAGGACACAGTCACGATGCATGCAGAGACCGAGATATCATATGGATTAGAGGTCGACCGATTCTGATTTTTTTCTTTTCTTTCAACGCCGGTACTGATTATTGGAGGACCAAAAAAAGCTGATACCGATTAATTTACCAAATTATTTTATTTTTCATTTTATTCAGTATATGTGTGTGTGTATATATGTAATAATGACAATTACAACAATACTGAATTAACTCTAACATAATATAATACATAAATAAAAATCGATTTGGGCTCAAATAAATAATGAAACCTGTTTGGTTAAAATAACACAAAAACACAGTGTTGGAGAAGAAAGTAAAAGTGCAATATGTGCTATGTAAAAAAAGCTAACGTTTAAGTTCCTTGCTCAGAAGATATGAAAGCTGATGGTTCCTTTTAACATGAGTCTTCAATATTCCTAGTTAAGAAGTTTCAGGTTGTAGTTATTATAGGACTATTTCTCTCTACCATTTGTATTTCATATACCTTTGACTATTGGATGTTCTTAGGCACTATAGTATTGCCAGCCTAATCTCGGGAGTTGATAGACTTGAAGTCATAAACAGCGCTGTGCTTCAAGCATTGCTAAGAGCTGCTGGCAATTGCAGGAAAGTGCTGTTTGAATGGATGCTTATGAGCCTGCTGCTGCCCACCTCCGCTCAGTCAGGCTGTTCTATCAAATCATAGACTTAATTATAATATAATCAACACACAGAAATACGAGCCTTAGTTTCCAGATTTGACTATATTAATGACCTATAATTTCGAAAACAAAATGTTTATTCTTTCAGTGAAATACGGAACCGTTCCATATTTTATCGAACGGGTGGCATCCATAAGTCTAAATATTGCTGTTACATTGCACAACCTTCAATGTTATGTCATAATTATGTCAAATTTAGCAAATGAATTACGGTCTTTGTTAGGAAGAAATGGTCTTCACACAGTTCGCAACGAGCCAGGCGGCCCAAACTGTGTGTATACACTGACTCTGCTTCCACTGAACGCAAGAGAAGTGACACAATTTCCCTAGTTAATATTGCCTGCTAACATGAATTTCTTAACTAAATATGCAGGTTTAAAAAAATATATACTTGTGTATTGATTTTAAGAAAGGCAAGGATGTTTATGGTTAGGCACATTGGTGCAACGACAGTGTGAATCCGCTTGTTAAATCATCACCTGTTTGGCTAAGTAGGCTGTGATTCGATGATAAATTAACAGGCACCGCATCGATTATATGCAACACAGGACAAGCTAGATAAACTAGTGATTATTGATTGTTTTTTGTAAGATACGTTTAATGCCAGCTAGCAACTTACCGTTACTCCTTGCTGCACTCGCGCAACAGGTGGTCAGCCTGCCACAGTCTCATCGTGGAGTGCAATGTAATCGGTGTCCAAAAATACCGATTTGTTATGAAAACTTGAAATCGGCCCTAATTAATAGATTGTATTTTTTTTGTTTAATTTTTTTTTTTAGATTTTATTGTTTTTAAGGAAGAAAAAAAAGTTTTAAATCGGTCGACCTCTAATATGGATGGCACCAGATCACCTCTTAGGGATGGGACACAGTCACGATACATGCAGAGACCGAGATGTGGCTGGAACCAGATCACCTCTTGGGGCGGGGACAGCCTCGGCGCTATACGTCAGCAATTGAGACCCCATCTGGCAGATATGAGAATGTGGCGTCTGTCATCAGGCGACGGCAGGCCCGGGTCACCGCCAGCCAAGGGCTCATCAGCAGGGGTTAGGCCTGAAGTGGAGTGCGAGGAGATATGAGTTGACGCTCCACGTCACAGCAGCCTGATGTCTCGTTTCAGCCAGAAGCTGCAGGACTGGAGCTCTGAAACACTTTCTCTCTGGCTACCTTTAACCACACTGTTATTACACATCAAGAGCAACAGCAGGCCAGTGCTTGAATGTCTTCTCATTGATTCATGTCCGCTCGTTTATTCAGCTTTAAGAAACATTCAGAGGAATCGAATACTGCATCGGTAGTCCACTACTACCAGAATGTATCATTCATGATAACTCAAGTATTCATTCTGGACAAAATGCTTGACAGTCTCGGAAGTGTGCACCTGAGCATCATGGGAGTTGACCTCTGACTGCCCACAGGTGGTTCCTGCATTATCGAAGGCCTGTTAACACTGTGTTTGACCCTAACCCTTGACTACAGGCCAGAGAGACGGCTTCAGAAGAACACAGGCTTGTTAATTATGAATCAGCACTGAAGCCCTCCCTACCTCCCTTAACAACTCCCACTCTTTTACTTTTATTAAACCCTCGTCAGAGGACAAATATGTTTTTAAAAATTTTATTTTACAGCTTTTGTGCTACATATACAGTGGGGCAAAAACGTATTTAGTCAGCCACCAATTGTGCAAGTTCTCCCACTTAAAAAGATGAGGCCTGTAATTTTCATCATAGGTACACTTCAACTATGACAGACATAATGAGAAAGAAATTCCAGAAAATCACTGTCGGATTTTTAATGAATTTATTTGCAAATTATGGTGGAAAATAAACTTTTGTTATTGACCAAATACTTATCTCAATACTTTGTTATATACCCTTTGTTGGCAATGACAGAGGTCAAATGTTTACTGTAAGTCTTCACAAGGTTTTCACACACTGTTGCTGGTATTTTGGCCCATTCCTCCATGCAGATCTCCTCTAGAGCAGTGGTGTTTTGGGGCTGTTGCTGGGCAACACAGACTTTCTACTCCCTCCAAAGACTTTCTATGGGGTTGAGGTCTGGAGACTGGCTAGGCCACTCCAGGACCTTGAAATGCTTCTTACGAAGCCACTCCTTCGTTGCCCGGGCGGTGTGCTTGGGATCATTGTCATGCTGAAAGATCCAGCCACGTTTCATCTTCAATGCCCTTGCTGATGGTAGGCTTTGTTACTTTGGTCCCAGCTCTCTGCAGGTCATTCACTAGGTCCCCCCGTGGGGTTCTGGGATTTTTGCTCACTGTTCTTGTGATCATTTTGACCCCACGGGGTGAGATCTTGCGTGGAGCCCCAGATCGAGGGAGATTATCAGTGGTCTTGTATGTCTTCCATTTCCTAATAATTGCTCCCACAGTTGATTTCTTCAAACCAAGCTGCTTACCTATTGCAGATTCAGTCTTCCCAGTCTGGTGCAGGTCTACAATTTTAGTTTCTGGTGTCCTTTGACAGCTCTTTGTTCTTGGCCATAGTGGAGTTTGGAGTGTGACTGTTTGAGGTTGTGGACACGTGTCTTTTATACTGATAACAAGTTCAAACAGGTGCCATTAATACAGGTAACGAGTGGAGGACAGAGGAGCCTCTTAAAGAAGTTACAGGTCTGTGAGAGCCAGACATCTTGCTTGTTTGTAGGTGACCAAATACTTATTTTCCACCATAATTTGCAAATAAATTCATAAAAAATCCTACAATGTGATTTTTTTTTTCCATTTTGTCTGTCATAGTTGAAGTGTACCTATGATGAAAATTACAGGCCTCATCTTTTTAAGTGGGAGAACTTGCACAATTGATGGCTGACTAAATACTTTTTTGCCCCACTGTAGATGGATAGTACTACCTTTTCCAGTGTGGTCCCATGTTGCTCAGTTAGTAGAGCATTGTGCTTGCAACACCAGGGTTGTGGGTTCAATTCCCACGGGGAACCAGTGAAAATATATGCACTCGCTACTGTAAGAAGCTCTGGATAAAGAGCGTCTGCTACATGTTACACTACAGCCACCCCCCTCACCCTCACTGTTGTCTTGCAGTACAGCCACCCCCCTCACCCTCACTGTTGTCTTGCAGTACAGCCACCCCCCTCACCCTCACTGTTGTCTTGCAGTACAGCCACCCCCCTCACCCTCACTGTTGTCTTGCAGTACAGCCACCCCCCTCACCCTCACTGTTGTCTTGCAGTACAGCCACCCCCCTCACCCTCACTGTTGTCTTGCAGTACAGCCACCCCCCTCACCCTCACTGTTGTCTTGCAGTACAGCCACCCCCCTCACCCTCACTGTTGTCTTGCAGTACAGCCATCCCCCTCACTGTTGTCTTGCAGTACAGCCATCCCCCTCACTGTTGTCTTGCAGTACAGCCATCCCCTCACTGTTGTCTTGCAGTACAGCCATCCCCCTCACTGTTGTCTTGCAGTACAGCCATCCCCCTCACTGTTGTCTTGCAGTACAGCCATCCCCTCACTGTTGTCTTGCGGTACAGCCATCCCCCTCACTGTTGTCTTGCAGTACAGCCATCCCCCTCACTGTTGTCTTGCAGTACAGCCATCCCCCCTCACTGTTGTCTTGCAGTACAGCCATCGCCTCTCACTGTTGTCTTGCAGTACAGCCATCCCCTCTCACTGTTGTCTTGCAGTACAGCCATCCCCTCTCACTGTTGTCTTGCAGTACAGCCATCCCCTCTCACTGTTGTCTTGCAGTACAGCCATCCCCCCTCACTGTTGTCTTGCAGTACAGCCATCCCCCTCACTGTTGTCTTGCAGTACAGCCATCCCCCTCACTGTTGTCTTGCAGTACAGCCATCCCCCCTCACTGTTGTCTTGCAGTACAGCCATCGCCTCTCACTGTTGTCTTGCAGTACAGCCATCCCCTCTCACTGTTGTCTTGCAGTACAGCCATCCCCTCTCACTGTTGTCTTGCAGTACAGCCATCCCCTCTCACTGTTGTCTTGCAGTACAGCCATCCCCTCTCACTGTTGTCTTGCAGTACAGCCATCCCCTCACTGTTGTCTTGCAGTACAGCCATCCCCTCTCACTGTTGTCTTGCAGTACAGCCATCCCCTCTCACTGTTGTCTTGCAGTACAGCCATCCCCTCTCACTGTTGTCTTGCAGTACAGCCATCCCCCTCACTGTTGTCTTGCAGTACAGCCATCCCCCCTCACTGTTGTCTTGCAGTACAGCCATCCCCTCTCACTGTTGTCTTGCAGTACAGCCATCCCCTCTCACTGTTGTCTTGCAGTACAGCCATCCCCTCTCACTGTTGTCTTGCAGTACAGCCATTCCCCTCTCACCGTTGTCTTGCAGTACAGCCATTCCCCTCTCACCGTTGTCTTGCAGTACAGCCATTCCCCTCTCACCGTTGTCTTGCAGTACAGCCATTCCCCTCTCACCGTTGTCTTGCAGTACAGCCATTTCCCCTCTCACCGTTGTCTTGCAGTACAGCCATTCCCCCCCTCACCGTTGTCTTGCAGTACAGCCATTCCCCCCCCTCACCGTTGTCTTGCAGTACAGCCATTCCCCCCCCTCACCGTTGTCTTGCAGTACAGCCATTCCCCCCCTCACCGTTGTCTTGCAGTACAGCCATTCCCCCCCCTCACCGTTGTCTTGCAGTACAGCCATTCCCCCCCCCTCACCGTTGTCTTGCAGTACAGCCATTCCCCCCCCTCACCGTTGTCTTGCAGTACAGCCATTCCCCCCCCTCACTGTTGTCTTGCAGTACAGCCATTCCCCCCCCTCACTGTTGTCTTGCAGTACAGCCATTCCCCCCCCTCACCGTTGTCTTGCAGTACAGCCATTCCCCCCCCTCACCGTTGTCTTGCAGTACAGCCATTCCCCCCCCTCACCGTTGTCTTGCAGTACAGCCATTCCCCCCTCTCACTGTTGTCTTGCAGTACAGCCATTCCCCCCCCTCACTGTTGTCTTGCAGTACAGCCATCCCCTCTCACTGTTGTCTTGCAGTATATAGCCATCCCCCTCACTGTTGTCTTGCAGTACAGCCATCCCCTCTCACTGTTGTCTTGCAGTATATAGCCATCCCCTCTCACTGTTGTCTTGCAGTATATAGCCATCCCCTCTCACTGTTGTCTTGCAGTACAGCCATCCCCTCTCACTGTTGTCTTGCAGTATATAGCCATCCCCTCTCACTGTTTTCTTGCAGTACAGCCATCAGCACCCTGCTCGTGTTTTGGTTAAACAGCCCTCCTATCTTTTTCCTCTTCTTTGAGCACAGTGCAGC
Source organism: Oncorhynchus clarkii lewisi (assembly GCF_045791955.1). Taxonomy (NCBI): domain Eukaryota; kingdom Metazoa; phylum Chordata; class Actinopteri; order Salmoniformes; family Salmonidae; genus Oncorhynchus; species Oncorhynchus clarkii. Next base: position 10,043,445 of record NC_092167.1, read on the forward strand.
CAACAGAAGTATTTCTCCATCCCTATACAGATATCGATATCTCCTTTCTTTCCTCTCTTCCCTCGTTCAAGGCCATGTAAAATATGCCCCGTGAACGGCCCCACAGCC